>NW_025745773.1:220000-378564 GCF_021184085.1 Oncorhynchus gorbuscha | reverse complement strand
ACAGACTGATTTGGGCCAGCTGCTACGTTGGCCTGCTACAGTGAATGGTAACAGACTGATTTGGGCCAGCTGCTACGTTGGCCTGCTACAGTGAATGGTACCAGACTGATTTGGGCCAGCTGCTACGTTGGCCTGCTACAGTGAATGGTAACAGACTGATTTGGGCCAGCTGCTACGTTGGCCTGCTACAGTGAATGGTACCAGACTGATTTGGGCCAGCTGCTACGTTGGCCTGCTACAGTGAATGGTACCAGACTGATTTGGGCCAGCTGCTACGTTGGCCTGCTACAGTGAATGGTACCAGACTGATTTGGGCCAGCTGCTACGTTGGCCTGCTACAGTGAATGGTAACAGACTGATTTGGGCCAGCTGCTACGTTGGCCTGCTACAGTGAATGGTAACAGACTGATTTGGGCCAGCTGCTACGTTGGCCTGCTACAGTGAATGGTAACAGACTGATTTGGGCCAGCTGCTGATTTGGGCGTTGGCCTGCTACAGTGAATGGTAACAGACTGATTTGGGCCAGCTGCTAGTGAATGGTACGTTGGCCTGCTACAGTGAATGGTAACAGACTGATTTGGGCCAGCTGCTACGTTGGCCTGCTACAGTGAATGGTAACAGACTGATTTGGGCCAGCTGCTACGTTGGCCTGCTACAGTGAATGGTAACAGACTGATTTGGGCCAGCTGCTACGTTGGCCTGCTACAGTGAATGGTAACAGACTGATTTGGGCCAGCTGCTACGTTGGCCTGCTACAGTGAATGGTACCAGACTGATTTGGGCCAGCTGCTACGTTGGCCTGCTACAGTGAATGGTACCAGACTGATTTGGGCCAGCTGCTACGTTGGCCTGCTACAGTGAATGGTAACAGACTGATTTGGGCCAGCTGCTACGTTGGCCTGCTACAGTGAATGGTAACAGACTGATTTGGGCCAGCTGCTACGTTGGCCTGCTACAGTGAATGGTAACAGACTGATTTGGGCCAGCTGCTACGTTGGCCTGCTACAGTGAATGGTACCAGACTGATTTGGGCCAGCTGCTACGTTGGCCTGCTACAGTGAATGGTACCAGACTGATTTGGGCCAGCTGCTACGTTGGCCTGCTACAGTGAATGGTACCAGACTGATTTGGGCCAGCTGCTACGTTGGCCTGCTACAGTGAATGGTACCAGACTGATTTGGGCCAGCTGCTACGTTGGCCTGCTACAGTGAATGGTAACAGACTGATTTGGGCCAGCTGCTACGTTGGCCTGCTACAGTGAATGGTAACAGACTGATTTGGGCCAGCTGCTACGTTGGCCTGCTACAGTGAATGGTAACAGACTGATTTGGGCCAGCTGCTACGTTGGCCTGCTACAGTGAATGGTACCAGACTGATTTGGGCCAGCTGCTACGTTGGCCTGCTACAGTGAATGGTACCAGACTGATTTGGGCCAGCTGCTACGTTGGCCTGCTACAGTGAATGGTAACAGACTGATTTGGGCCAGCTGCTACGTTGGCCTGCTACAGTGAATGGTAACAGACTGATTTGGGCCAGCTGCTACGTTGGCCTGCTACAGTGAATGGTACCAGACTGATTTGGGCCAGCTGCTACGTTGGCCTGCTACAGTGAATGGTACCAGACTGATTTGGGCCAGCTGCTACGTTGGCCTGCTACAGTGAATGGTACCAGACTGATTTGGGCCAGCTGCTACGTTGGCCTGCTACAGTGAATGGTAACAGACTGATTTGGGCCAGCTGCTACGTTGGCCTGCTACAGTGAATGGTACCAGACTGATTTGGGCCAGCTGCTACGTTGGCCTGCTACAGTGAATGGTAACAGACTGATTTGGGCCAGCTGCTACGTTGGCCTGCTACAGTGAATGGTAACAGACTGATTTGGGCCAGCTGCTACGTTGGCCTGCTACAGTGAATGGTAACAGGGATAAAAGCATCTTCTTTAAAGGACGAGCTGCCACCAGGTCATTAATACGGAGCAGGAGGAGGACATGAATAAGTGAGGGCGCTTACAGTGAATGATGAATAACAGACTGATTTGGGCCAGCTGCTACTGGCTTTACAGTGAATGGTACCAACACACTCTGGCTGTCTCAAATGGGCCAGCTAGTACACTACTTTAGACCTGGACCCTACAGTGAATGGTACCAGACACTACTTTGGACCAGGACCCTATATAGTACACTACTTTAGACCAGGACCCTATATAGTACTACTTTGAATGGTAACAGACTGATTTGGGCCAGCTGCACTACTTTGACCAGGACCCTATAGTGAATTTAGTACCAGGACCCTATATAGTACACTACTTTAGACCAGGACCCTATATAGTACACTACTTTAGACCAGGACCCTATATAGTGACTATTTAGACCAGGACCCTATATAGTACACTACTTTAGACCAGGACCCTATATAGTACACTACTTTGGCCTGGACTACAGTGAATGGTAGACCAGGACCCTAGACTACTTTGGGCCAGGACCCTATATAGTACACTACTTTAGACCAGGACCCTATATAGTACACTATTTAGACCAGACCCTGATTTGGGCCACTTTAGACCAGGACCCTATATAGTACACTACTTTAGACCAGGACCCTATATAGTACACTACTTTAGACCAGGACCCTATATAGTACACTACTTTAGACCAGGACCCTATATAGTAATGACCAGGACCAGACTGATTTGGGCCAGGACCCTATATAGCTACTTTGGCCTGGACCCTACAGTGACTATTTAGACCAGTACCCTAGTACACTACTTTGGACCAGGACCCTATATAGTACACTACTTTAGACCAGGACCCTATATAGTACACTACTTTGAATGGACCCTACCAGACTACTTTGGGCCAGGACCCTATATTGGTGCACTACTGAAGGACCCTATATAGACACTATTTGACCAGGACCCTATATAGTACACTACTTTAGACCAGGACCCTATATAGTACACTACTTTAGACCAGGACCCTATATAGTACACTACTTTAGACCAGGACCCTATATAGTACACTACTTTAGACCAGGACCCTATATAGTACACTACTTTAGACCAGGACCCTATATAGTACACTACTTTAGACCAGGACCCTATATAGTACACTACTTTAGACCAGGACCCTATATAGTACACTACTTTAGACCAGGACCCTATATAGTACAGACCAGGACCCTGAATGGTACAGACTGATTTAGACCAGGACCCTATTGGTACACTACTTTAGACCAGTGAATGGTACAGACTACTTTGGACCAGGACCCTATTGGCCTACTTTAGACCAGGACCCTGGTATAGACTGATTTGGGCCAGGACCCTATTGGCCTGCTTTAGACCAGGACCCTAATAGTACAGACTATTTGGGCCAGGACCCTATGTACACTACTTTAGACCAGGACCCTATATAGTGCACTACTTTAGACCAGGACCCTATATAGTACACTACTTTAGACCAGGACCCTATATAGTACACTACTTTAGACCAGGACCCTATATAGTACACTACTTTAGACCCAGTTGCAGAGGGAGGAGTTTGGGACGCAGGTCCTTGAGCTTTCTAATGAGCTGATAGGACACTAAGAGCTGTAGTCGATGAACAGCATCCTCACATACAGTATGCAGTACTCACATACAGTATGCATTCCTCACATACAGTATGCATTCCTCACATACAGTATGCAGTCCTCACATACAGTATGCAGTACTCACATACAGTATGCATTCCTCACATACAGTATGCAGTACTCACATACAGTATGCATTCCTCACATACAGTATGCAGTCCTCACATACAGTATGCAGTACTCACATACAGTATGCAGTCCTCACATACAGTATGCAGTCCTCACATACAGTATGCAGTCCTCACATACAGTATGCAGTCCTCACATACAGTATGCATTCCTCACATACAGTATGCAGTCCTCACATACAGTATGCATTCCTCTCATACAGTATGCATTCCTCACATACAGTATGCATTCCTCACATACAGTATGCATTCCTCACATACAGTATGCAGTCCTCACATACAGTATGCATTCCTCACATACAGTATGCAGTCCTCACATACAGTATGCATTCCTCACATACAGTATGCAGTCCTCACATACAGTATGCAGTCCTCACATACAGTATGCAGTCCTCACATACAGTATGCAGTCCTCACATACAGTATGCAGTCCTCACATACAGTATGCAGTCCTCACATACAGTATGCAGTCCTCACATACAGTATGCAGTCCTCACATACAGTATGCAGTCCTCACATACAGTATGCAGTCCTCACATACAGTATGCAGTCCTCACATACAGTATGCAGTCCTCACATACAGTATGCAGTCCTCACATACAGTATGCAGTCCTCACATACAGTATGCAGTCCTCACATACAGTATGCAGTCCTCACATACAGTATGCAGTCCTCACATACAGTATGCAGTCCTCACATACAGTATGCATTCCTCACATACAGTATGCATTCCTCACATACAGTATGCAGTCCTCACATACAGTATGCAGTCCTCACATACAGTATGCATTCCTCACATACAGTATGCAGTCCTCACATACAGTATGCATTCCTCACATACAGTATGCAGTCCTCACATACAGTATGCAGTCCTCACATACAGTATGCAGTCCTCACATACAGTATGCAGTCCTCACATACAGTATGCATTCCTCACATACAGTATGCATTCCTCACATACAGTATGCATTCCTCACATACAGTATGCATTCCTCACATACAGTATGCATTCCTCACATACAGTATGCAGTCCTCACATACAGTATGCAGTCCTCACATACAGTATGCAGTCCTCACATACAGTATGCATTCCTCACATACAGTATGCAGTCCTCACATACAGTATGCAGTCCTCACATACAGTATGCAGTCCTCACATACAGTATGCATTCCTCACATACAGTATGCAGTCCTCACATACAGTATGCATTCCTCACATACAGTATGCATTCCTCACATACAGTATGCATTCCTCACATACAGTATGCAGTCCTCACATACAGTATGCATCCTCACATACAGTATGCATTCCTCACATACAGTATGCAGTCCTCACATACAGTATGCAGTCCTCTCATACAGTATGCATTCCTCACATACAGTATGCATTCCTCACATACAGTATGCAGTCCTCACATACAGTATGCAGTCCTCACATACAGTATGCAGTCCTCACATACAGTATGCAGTCCTCACATACAGTATGCAGTCCTCACATACAGTATGCATTCCTCACATACAGTATGCAGTCCTCACATACAGTATGCAGTCCTCACATACAGTATGCAGTCCTCACATACAGTATGCAGTCCTCACATACAGTATGCAGTCCTCACATACAGTATGCAGTCCTCACATACAGTATGCATTCCTCACATACAGTATGCATTCCTCACATACAGTATGCAGTCCTCACATACAGTATGCATTCCTCACATACAGTATGCAGTCCTCACATACAGTATGCAGTCCTCACATACAGTATGCATCCTCACATACAGTATGCATTCCTCACATACAGTATGCAGTCCTCACATACAGTATGCATTCCTCACATACAGTATGCATTCCTCACATACAGTATGCATTCCTCACATACAGTATGCATTCCTCACATACAGTATGCATTCCTCACATACAGTATGCATTCCTCACATACAGTATGCAGTCCTCACATACAGTATGCAGTCCTCACATACAGTATGCATTCCTCACATACAGTATGCATTCCTCACATACAGTATGCAGTCCTCACATACAGTATGCAGTCCTCACATACAGTATGCAGTCCTCACATACAGTATGCAGTCCTCACATACAGTATGCAGTCCTCACATACAGTATGCAGTCCTCACATACAGTATGCATTCCTCACATACAGTATGCAGTCCTCACATACAGTATGCAGTCCTCACATACAGTATGCAGTCCTCACATACAGTATGCAGTCCTCACATACAGTATGCAGTCCTCACATACAGTATGCAGTCCTCACATACAGTATGCATTCCTCACATACAGTATGCAGTCCTCACATACAGTATGCATTCCTCACATACAGTATGCATTCCTCACATACAGTATGCATTCCTCACATACAGTATGCAGTCCTCACATACAGTATGCAGTCCTCACATACAGTATGCATTCCTCACATACAGTATGCAGTCCTCACATACAGTATGCAGTCCTCACATACAGTATGCAGTCCTCACATACAGTATGCATTCCTCACATACAGTATGCATTCCTCACATACAGTATGCAGTCCTCACATACAGTATGCATTCCTCACATACAGTATGCATTCCTCACATACAGTATGCATTCCTCACATACAGTATGCAGTCCTCACATACAGTATGCATCCTCACATACAGTATGCAGTACTCACATACAGTATGCAGTCCTCACATACAGTATGCAGTCCTCACATACAGTATGCAGTCCTCACATACAGTATGCAGTCCTCTCATACAGTATGCAGTCCTCACATACAGTATGCAGTCCTCACATACAGTATGCATTCCTCACATACAGTATGCAGTCCTCACATACAGTATGCAGTCCTCACATACAGTATGCAGTCCTCACATACAGTATGCAGTCCTCACATACAGTATGCAGTCCTCACATACAGTATGCAGTCCTCACATACAGTATGCATTCCTCACATACAGTATGCAGTCCTCACATACAGTATGCATTCCTCACATACAGTATGCATTCCTCACATACAGTATGCATTCCTCACATACAGTATGCAGTCCTCACATACAGTATGCAGTCCTCACATACAGTATGCAGTCCTCACATACAGTATGCAGTCCTCACATACAGTATGCAGTCAGTCCTCACATACAGTATGCAGTCCTCACATACAGTATGCATTCCTCACATACAGTATGCAGTCCTCACATACAGTATGCATTCCTCACATACAGTATGCATTCCTCAGTCCTCACATACAGTATGCAGTCCTCACATACAGTATGCAGTCCTCACATACAGTATGCAGTCCTCACATACAGTATGCATTCCTCACATACAGTATGCATTCCTCACATACAGTATGCATTCCTCACATACAGTATGCAGTCCTCACATACAGTATGCAGTCCTCACATACAGTATGCATTCCTCACATACAGTATGCAGTCCTCACATACAGTATGCAGTCCTCACATACAGTATGCATTCCTCACATACAGTATGCATTCCTCACATACAGTATGCATTCCTCACATACAGTATGCATTCCTCACATACAGTATGCATTCCTCACATACAGTATGCAAGCCTCACATACAGTATGCATTCCTCACATACAGTATGCAGTCCTCACATACAGTATGCAGTCCTCACATACAGTATGCATTCCTCACATACAGTATGCAGTCCTCACATACAGTATGCAGTCCTCACATACAGTATGCAGTCCTCTCATACAGTATGCATTCCTCACATACAGTATGCATTCCTCACATACAGTATGCATTCCTCACATACAGTATGCATTCCTCACATACAGTATGCAGTCCTCACATACAGTATGCATTCCTCACATACAGTATGCATTCCTCACATACAGTATGCATTCCTCACATACAGTATGCATTCCTCACATACAGTATGCAGTCCTCACATACAGTATGCAGTCCTCACATACAGTATGCATTCCTCACATACAGTATGCAGTCCTCACATACAGTATGCAGTCCTCACATACAGTATGCAGTCCTCACATACAGTATGCAGTCCTCACATACAGTATGCAGTCCTCACATACAGTATGCAGTCCTCACATACAGTATGCAGTCCTCACATACAGTATGCATTCCTCACATACAGTATGCATTCCTCACATACAGTATGCAGTCCTCACATACAGTATGCAGTCCTCACATACAGTATGCATTCCTCACATACAGTATGCAGTCCTCACATACAGTATGCATTCCTCACATACAGTATGCATTCCTCACATACAGTATGCAGTCCTCACATACAGTATGCATTCCTCACATACAGTATGCAGTCCTCACATACAGTATGCAGTCCTCACATACAGTATGCATTCCTCACATACAGTATGCAGTCCTCACATACAGTATGCATTCCTCACATACAGTATGCAGTCCTCACATACAGTATGCAGTCCTCACATACAGTATGCAGTCCTCACATACAGTATGCATTCCTCACATACAGTATGCAGTCCTCACATACAGTATGCAGTCCTCACATACAGTATGCAGTCCTCACATACAGTATGCATTCCTCACATACAGTATGCATTCCTCACATACAGTATGCATTCCTCACATACAGTATGCATTCCTCACATACAGTATGCATTCCTCACATACAGTATGCATTCCTCACAGTATGCAGTATGCATTCCTCACATACAGTATGCAGTCCTCACATACAGTATGCAGTCCTCTCATACAGTATGCATTCCTCACATACAGTATGCAGTCCTCACATACAGTATGCAGTCCTCTCATACAGTATGCAGTCCTCACATACAGTATGCAGTCCTCACATACAGTATGCAGTCCTCACATACAGTATGCAGTCCTCTCATACAGTATGCAGTCCTCACATACAGTATGCATTCCTCACATACAGTATGCATTCCTCACATACAGTATGCAGTCCTCACATACAGTATGCAGTCCTCACATACAGTATGCATTCCTCACATACAGTATGCAGTCCTCACATACAGTATGCAGTCCTCACATACAGTATGCATTCCTCACATACAGTATGCAGTCCTCACATACAGTATGCATTCCTCACATACAGTATGCAGTCCTCACATACAGTATGCAGTCCTCACATACAGTATGCATTCCTCACATACAGTATGCATTCCTCACATACAGTATGCAGTCCTCACATACAGTATGCAGTCCTCACATACAGTATGCATTCCTCACATACAGTATGCAGTCCTCACATACAGTATGCATTCCTCACATACAGTATGCATTCCTCACATACAGTATGCAGTCCTCACATACAGTATGCAGTCCTCACATACAGTATGCATTCCTCACATACAGTATGCATTCCTCACATACAGTATGCAGTCCTCACATACAGTATGCAGTCCTCACATACAGTATGCATTCCTCACATACAGTATGCAGTCCTCACATACAGTATGCAGTCCTCACATACAGTATGCAGTCCTCACATACAGTATGCAGTCCTCACATACAGTATGCAGTCCTCACATACAGTATGCAGTCCTCACATACAGTATGCAGTCCTCACATACAGTATGCAGTCCTCACATACAGTATGCATTCCTCACATACTGTATGCAGTCCTCACATACAGTATGCAGTCCTCACATACAGTATGCATTCCTCACATACAGTATGCATTCCTCACATACAGTATGCATTCCTCACATACAGTATGCAGTCCTCACATACAGTATGCAGTCCTCACATACAGTATGCATTCCTCACATACAGTATGCAGTCCTCACATACAGTATGCATTCCTCACATACAGTATGCATTCCTCACATACAGTATGCATTCCTCACATACAGTATGCATTCCTCACATACAGTATGCAGTCCTCACATACAGTATGCAGTCCTCACATACAGTATGCATTCCTCACATACAGTATGCAGTCCTCACATACAGTATGCATTCCTCACATACAGTATGCATTCCTCACATACAGTATGCAGTCCTCACATACAGTATGCATTCCTCACATACAGTATGCATTCCTCACATACAGTATGCAGTCCTCACATACAGTATGCATTCCTCACATACAGTATGCATTCCTCACATACAGTATGCAGTCCTCACATACAGTATGCATTCCTCACATACAGTATGCAGTCCTCACATACAGTATGCAGTCCTCACATACAGTATGCAGTCCTCACATACAGTATGCAGTCCTCACATACAGTATGCAGTCCTCACATACAGTATGCATTCCTCACATACAGTATGCATTCCTCACATACAGTATGCATTCCTCACATACAGTATGCATTCCTCACATACAGTATGCATTCCTCACATACAGTATGCATTCCTCACATACAGTATGCATTCCTCACATACAGTATGCAGTCCTCACATACAGTATGCATTCCTCACATACAGTATGCATTCCTCACATACAGTATGCATTCCTCACATACAGTATGCATTCCTCACATACAGTATGCATTCCTCACATACAGTATGCATTCCTCACATACAGTATGCATTCCTCACATACAGTATGCAGTCCTCACATACAGTATGCATTCCTCACATACAGTATGCAGTCCTCACATACAGTATGCAGTCCTCACATACAGTATGCAGTCCTCACATACAGTATGCAGTCCTCACATACAGTATGCAGTCCTCACATACAGTATGCAGTCCTCACATACAGTATGCATTCCTCACATACAGTATGCATTCCTCACATACAGTATGCATTCCTCACATACAGTATGCAGTCCTCACATACAGTATGCATTCCTCACATACAGTATGCAGTCCTCACATACAGTATGCAGTCCTCACATACAGTATGCAGTCCTCACATACAGTATGCAGTCCTCACATACAGTATGCAGTCCTCACATACAGTATGCAGTCCTCACATACAGTATGCATTCCTCACATACAGTATGCATTCCTCACATACAGTATGCAGTCCTCACATACAGTATGCAGTCCTCACATACAGTATGCATTCCTCACATACAGTATGCATTCCTCACATACAGTATGCATTCCTCACATACAGTATGCATTCCTCACATACAGTATGCATTCCTCACATACAGTATGCATTCCTCACATACAGTATGCATTCCTCACATACAGTATGCATTCCTCACATACAGTATGCATTCCTCACATACAGTATGCATTCCTCACATACAGTATGCATTCCTCACATACAGTATGCATTCCTCACATACAGTATGCATTCCTCACATACAGTATGCATTCCTCACATACAGTATGCATTCCTCACATACAGTATGCATTCCTCACATACAGTATGCAGTCCTCACATACAGTATGCATTCCTCACATACAGTATGCAGTCCTCACATACAGTATGCAGTCCTCACATACAGTATGCATTCCTCACATACAGTATGCATTCCTCACATACAGTATGCAGTCCTCACATACAGTATGCATTCCTCACATACAGTATGCATTCCTCACATACAGTATGCATTCCTCACATACAGTATGCAGTCCTCACATACAGTATGCATTCCTCACATACAGTATGCAGTCCTCACATACAGTATGCAGTCCTCACATACAGTATGCATTCCTCACATACAGTATGCATTCCTCACATACAGTATGCAGTCCTCACATACAGTATGCAGTCCTCACATACAGTATGCAGTCCTCACATACAGTATGCAGTCCTCACATACAGTATGCAGTCCTCACATACAGTATGCAGTCCTCACATACAGTATGCAGTCCTCACATACAGTATGCAGTCCTCACATACAGTATGCATTCCTCACATACAGTATGCAGTCCTCACATACAGTATGCAGTCCTCACATACAGTATGCATTCCTCACATACAGTATGCATTCCTCACATACAGTATGCAGTCCTCACATACAGTATGCAGTCCTCACATACAGTATGCATTCCTCACATACAGTATGCATTCCTCACATACAGTATGCATTCCTCACATACAGTATGCATTCCTCACATACAGTATGCAGTCCTCACATACAGTATGCAGTCCTCTCATACAGTATGCAGTCCTCACATACAGTATGCAGTCCTCACATACAGTATGCATTCCTCACATACAGTATGCATTCCTCACATACAGTATGCATTCCTCACATACAGTATGCAGTCCTCACATACAGTATGCATTCCTCACATACAGTATGCATTCCTCACATACAGTATGCATTCCTCACATACAGTATGCAGTCCTCACATACAGTATGCATTCCTCACATACAGTATGCAGTCCTCACATACAGTATGCAGTCCTCACATACAGTATGCATTCCTCACATACAGTATGCATTCCTCACATACAGTATGCAGTCCTCACATACAGTATGCATTCCTCACATACAGTATGCAGTCCTCACATACAGTATGCATTCCTCACATACAGTATGCAGTCCTCACATACAGTATGCAGTCCTCACATACAGTATGCAGTCCTCACATACAGTATGCAGTCCTCACATACAGTATGCAGTCCTCACATACAGTATGCATTCCTCACATACAGTATGCATTCCTCACATACAGTATGCAGTCCTCACATACAGTATGCAGTCCTCACATACAGTATGCAGTCCTCACATACAGTATGCATTCCTCACATACAGTATGCAGTCCTCACATACAGTATGCAGTCCTCTCATACAGTATGCAGTCCTCACATACAGTATGCAGTCCTCACATACATTATGCAGTCCTCACATACATTATGCATTCCTCACATACATTATGCAGTCCTCACATACAGTATGCAGTCCTCACATACATTATGCATTCCTCACATACATTATGCAGTCCTCACATACAGTATGCAGTCCTCACATACAGTATGCAGTCCTCTCATACAGTATGCAGTCCTCACATACAGTATGCAGTCCTCACATACAGTATGCAGTCCTCACATACAGTATGCAGTCCTCACATACATTATGCATTCCTCACATACATTATGCAGTCCTCACATACAGTATGCATTCCTCACATACAGTATGCAGTCCTCACATACAGTATGCAGTCCTCTCATACAGTATGCATTCCTCACATACAGTATGCAGTCCTCACATACAGTATGCAGTCCTCACATACAGTATGCAGTCCTCACATACAGTATGCAGTCCTCACATACAGTATGCAGTCCTCACATACAGTATGCAGTCCTCACATACAGTATGCAGTCCTCACATACAGTATGCATTCCTCACATACAGTATGCAGTCCTCACATACAGTATGCAGTCCTCACATACAGTATGCAGTCCTCACATACAGTATGCATTCCTCACATACAGTATGCAGTCCTCACATACAGTATGCAGTCCTCACATACAGTATGCAGTCCTCACATACAGTATGCAGTCCTCACATACAGTATGCAGTCCTCACATACAGTATGCAGTCCTCACATACAGTATGCAGTCCTCACATACAGTATGCAGTCCTCTCATACAGTATGCAGTCCTCACATACAGTATGCAGTCCTCTCATACAGTATGCAGTCCTCACATACAGTATGCAGTCCTCACATACAGTATGCAGTCCTCACATACAGTATGCATTCCTCACATACAGTATGCATTCCTCTCATACAGTATGCATTCCTCACATACAGTATGCAGTCCTCACATACAGTATGCAGTCCTCACATACAGTATGCAGTCCTCACATACAGTATGCAGTCCTCACATACAGTATGCAGTCCTCACATACAGTATGCATTCCTCACATACAGTATGCATTCCTCACATACAGTATGCAGTCCTCACATACAGTATGCAGTCCTCACATACAGTATGCAGTCCTCACATACAGTATGCATTCCTCACATACAGTATGCAGTCCTCGCATACAGTATGCAGTCCTCGCATACATTATGCAGTCCTCGCATACAGTATGCAGTCCTCACATACAGTATGCAGTCCTCACATACAGTATGCAGTCCTCACATACAGTATGCAGTCCTCACATACAGTATGCATTCCTCACATACAGTATGCAGTCCTCACATACAGTATGCATTCCTCACATACAGTATGCATTCCTCACATACAGTATGCATTCCTCTTCTCCAGCTGGGTGAGGGCAGTTAAATAGTGATTGGGGCGTCCGTGGATCAGTCAGGGCTGTAGGTGAATTGGAGAGGGTGGAGTGTGTAGGGGGAGGAGGTGAGATGGAGGGGTGAGATGGAGAGGGTGGAGTGTGTCGGGGGGAGGTGGAGAGGGTGGAGTGTGTCGGGGAGGGAGGAGGTGAGATGGAGAGGGTGGAGTGTGTCGGGGAGGGAGCAGGTGAGATGGAGAGGGTGGAGTGTGTCGGGGGAGGGAGGAGGTGAGGTGGAGGAGGGTGGAGTGTGTCAGGGAGGGAGGAGGTGAGATGGAGAGGGTGGAGTGTGTCGGGGGGAGGAGGTGAGATGGAGAGGGTGGAGATGGATGGAGGGTGGAGTGTGTCAGGGAGGGAGGAGGTGAGATGGAGAGGGTGGAGTGTGTCGGGGGGGATGAGATGGAGAGGGTGGAGTGTGTTGAGGAGGTGAGATGGAGAGGGTGGAGTGTGTTGAGGAGGTGAGATGGAGAGGATGGAGTGTGTCAGGGAGGGAGGAGGTGAGAGGATGGAGTGTGTTGGGGAGGGAGGAGGTGAGAGGATGGAGTGTGTCGGGGAGGGAGGAGGTGAGATGGAGAGGGTGGAGTGAGTCGGGGGGGAGGAGGTGAGATGGAGAGGGTGGAGTGTGTCGGGGGGGGAGGACTAGCCTCTCAAAACACTTCATCATGATGGAAGTGAGTGCTCAGGGTCGCAAGTCATTCAGTTGGGCACAGCGATGAAAGTGGACATCTTGAAGCAGGTGGGTATTGAGGCCTGGGGAGAGATTGAACATGGCAGACAACACAACAGCCAGCTGGTCTGCACATGCTGAGAGCCCAGATAGAGATGCCGTCTGGGCCGGCAGCCTTGTGATGGTTAACACACGTGTGAATGACTTACATACTGGGGAGTGTTGGAAACGGAATTATTCAGAATAACCAATCATATTCATTCAGAAGAGGGTTATGGCTTGAATGAACTCATTCATTGGGTTAACTGTTCTCCAAAGAGTGTGATTGGGTAATGAGAGGCCAGGGAGTCACTTGGGAAGGCAGTAGGGTTAGTGGGACTGAAGCAGTGTAGTGTTGGCTAGCTGTGATTGGGTAATGAGAGGCCAGGGGGTCACTTGGGAAGGCAGTAGGGTTAGACTACTCTCTCTCCTCTGTCACTTCTCTTTCCTCTGTCTCCTCTGTCCTCTCTCTCCTCTGTCACCTCGCTCTAATCTCTCTCCTCTGTCTCCTCTCTCCTCTCTCTCCTCTGTCACCTCGCTCTAATCTCTCTCCTCTCTCCCCTGTCCTCTATCTCCTCTGTTACCTCTGTCCCTCTCTCCCCTGTCCTCTATCTCCTCTGTCACCTCTATCTAATCTCTCCTCTTTCCTCTCTCCACTCTGTCTCCTCTCTCCTCTCTCTCCTCTCTCCCCTCTGTAGTTTCTCTCCCTTCTCCCACGTTGCAGGGTTTGAGTCCATCCCTCCTTTATTTCACATGCCCTCATTTCTGTCCCGTTATTTATAGGAGCCTATTTAGAACCATTTGACTGTTGATTACCGACTGCCTCTCCGGTGTCATGCATTATTGAGTAATGCTGGAAAACTGACTGTAGCTCCACGTCAGGATTAAGTTATCCAGCCACAATGGGATTAAATTAGCCGGCCACACTGGGATTAAGTTAGCCAGCCACACTGGGATTAAGTTAGCCGGCCACACTGGGATTAAGTTAGCCCGGCCACACTGGGATTAAGTTAGCCGGCCACACTGGGATTAAGTTAGCCGGCCACACTGGGATTAAGTTAGCCGGCCACACTGGGATTAAGTTAGCCGGCCACACTGGGATTAAGTTAGCCGGCCACACTGGGATTAAATTAGCCGGCCACACTGGGATTAAGTTAGCCGGCCACACTGGGATTAAGTTAGCCGGCCACACTGGGATTAAGTTAGCCGGCCTAGCCGGCCACACTGGGATTAAGTTAGCCGGCCACACTGGGATTAAGTTAGCCGGCCACACTGGGATTAAATTAGCCGGCCACACTGGGATTAAGTTAGCCGGCCACACTGGGATTAAGTTAGCCGGCCACACTGGGATTAAGTTAGCCGGCCACACTGGGATTAAATTAGTCCAGGGATCCAGGGATTTCTCTCCATCTCTTTTAGTAGGCTGTCATAGTCCCACTGAGACTGATCTGGGCCTGCATCTCAAATGGCTCCCCTATGGACCCTGGTCTAAAGTAGTGCCCTGTCTAGGGTGATAGGAGGCCATTCTAGAGTAGTGCCCTATTTAGGGTGATAGGAGGCCATTCTAAAGTAGTGCCCTATCTAGGGTGATAGGAAGCCATTCTAGAGTAGTGCCCTATTTAGGGTGATAGGAGGCCATTCTAGAGTAGTGCCCTATCTAGGGTGATAGGAGGCCATTCTAAAGTAGTGCCCTATCTAGGGTGATAGGAG
This sequence comes from Oncorhynchus gorbuscha, assembly GCF_021184085.1. Taxonomy (NCBI): domain Eukaryota; kingdom Metazoa; phylum Chordata; class Actinopteri; order Salmoniformes; family Salmonidae; genus Oncorhynchus; species Oncorhynchus gorbuscha. The sequence goes on along the minus strand of NW_025745773.1, from coordinate 362,235 downwards.
GCCATTCTAAAGTAGTGCCCTATCTAGGGTGATAGGAGGCCATTCTAAAGTAGTGCCCTATCTAGGGTGATAGGAGGCCATTCTAGAGTAGTGCCCTATCTAGGGTGATAGGAGGCCATTCTATAGTGCCCTATCTAGGGTGATAGGAGGCCATTCTAAAGTAGTGCCCTATCTAGGGTGATAGGAGGCCATTCTAAAGTAGTGCCCTATCTAGGGTGATAGGAGGCCATTCTATAGTGCCCTATCTAGGGTGATAGGAGGCCATTCTAAAGTAGTGCCTTATCTAAGGTGATAGGAGGCCATTCTAGAGTAGTGCCCTATCTATGGTGATAGGAGGCTATTCTAAAGTAGTGCCCTATCTAGGGTGATAGGAGGCCATTCTAAAGTAGTGCCTTATCTAAGGTGATAGGAGGCCATTCTAGAGTAGTGCCCTATCTATGGTGATAGGAGGCTATTCTAAAGTAGTGCCCTATCTAGGGTGATAGGAGGCCATTCTAAAGTAGTGCCTTATCTAAGGTGATAGGAGGCCATTCTAGAGTAGTGCCCTATCTATGGTGATAGGAGGCTATTCTAAAGTAGTGCCCTATCTAGGGTGATAGGAGGCCATTCTAAAGTAGTGCCCTATCTAGGGTGATAGGAGGCCATTCTATAGTGCCCTATCTAGGGTGATAGGAGGCCATTCTAAAGTAGTGCCCTATCTAGGGTGATAGGAGGCCATTCTAGAGTAGTGCCCTATCTAGGGTGATAGGAGGCCATTCTAGAGTAGTGCCCTATCTAGGGTGATAGGAGGCCATTCTAGAGTAGTGCCCTATCTAGGGTGATAGGAGGCCATTCTAGAGTAGTGCCCTATCTAGGGTGATAGGAGGCCATTGATATTAATGTGTTTTCTATACCACCACATCTCTGATAATACTGTGTTTTCAATCACATAGACAGGTGTGTGCCTTTTCAAATCATGTCCAATCAATTGAATTTACCACAGATGGACTCCAATCAAGTTGTGGAAACTTCTCAAGGATGAACAATGGAAACAGAATGCACCTGAGCACAATTTCAAGTCTCATTGCAAAGAGTCTGAACACTTATGTAAATAAGGTATTTCTGTTTTTATTTGTAATACATTTGCAAAAATCTCTAAACCGACTTTGGCTTTGTCATTATAGGGTATTGTGATGTCATTATGGGTTATTGTGATGTCATTATGGGTTATTGTGATGTCATTATGGGGTATTGTGATGTCATTATGGGTTATTGTGATGTCATTATGGGTTATTGTGATGTTATTGTGATGTCATTATGGGGTATTGTGATGTCATTATGGGTTATTGTGATGTCATTGTGGGTTATTGTGATGTCATGGGTTATTGTGATGTCATTATGGGGTATTGTGATGTCATTATGGGGTATTGTGTGTAGATTAATGAGACATGTGATTTATTTAATACATTTAGAACAAGGCTTTAACGTAACAGAACGCGTAAAAGGTTGAGGGGTCTGAATACTTTCAGAATGCCACTGTGTCGGTAGAAGCTACCGACTGTCATTTTGGATGAGTTTGGACATTTACAATGTGAACGAGATACATTATGCAAATTAAGTTTTGACTCCTGCTTGTCTGAAGGAATAACAGCACTTTGTACACGCTGTGTCTGTTTGAAGTCTGGAGTCGCTAGGGCAACAGGCCTGCCTGCTCTGCTCATGGGAGCAGACTGGCCGAGAACAGAGGGGAGAAAAAACACAAGGAATTCAACATAGTGGCAGCTGTACAGATAACTGATCCAAAGGGCTTTGTCTTCTCAAACACGGCAGAAAGCTGACATAATTGCCTCCCGGGTGGTGCAGTGGTCTAGGGCACTGCATCGCAGCGCTAGCTGTGCAACCAGAGACTCTGGGTTTGCACCCAGGCTCTGTCGCAGCCGGCCGCGACCGGGAGGTCCGTGGGTCGACGCACAATTGGCCTAGCGTCGTCCGGGTTAGGGAGGGGTTGGCCGGTAGGGATATCCTTGTCTCATCGCGCACTAGCGACTCCTGTGGCGGGCCGGGCACAGCGCGTGCTAACCAAGGTAGCCAGGTGCACAGTGTCTCCTCCGACACATTGATAGTAACTACTAACTAGATAGTAGCCGCTAAACAATTGGACACCACGAAAAGGGGGTAAAAATAAACCCTGACATAATATGATGTCTCCTCACCTCATTAATTCAGACTCTTACTTAGATAAGTAGCAAGTTAAAACGTAGCGGTCGGGTTAACGCAGAGTTCTGCGTTCTTCACACAGGGAAAAAAGATACAACATAATAAATATCGTCTTTTAATTTCTGCTCAGCATCAGACAGCACTCTGATGTGGAGCTACTGTTCTCCATCATTCTATCAGCAGACAGACTGATGTGGAGCTACTGTTCTCCATCATTCTATCAGCAGACAGACTGATGTGGAGCTACTGTTCTCCATCATTCTATCAGCAGACAGCACTCTGACGTGGAGCTACTGTTCTCCATCATTCTATCAGCAGACAGACAGACTGATGTGGAGCTACTGTTCTCCATCATTCTATCAGCAGACAGCACTCTGATGTGGAGCTACTGTTCTCCATCATTCTATCAGCAGACAGACTGATGTGGAGCTACTGTTCTCCATCATTCTATCAGCAGACAGACAGACTGATGTGGAGCTACTGTTCTCCATCATTCTATCAGCAGAGAACACTCTGATGTGGAGCTACTGTTCTCCATCATTCTATCAGCAGACAGACTGATGTGGAGCTACTGTTCTCCATCATTCTATCAGCAGACAGCACTCTGATGTGGAGCTACTGTTCTCCATCATTCTATCAGCAGACAGCTCTCTGATGTGGAGCTACTGTTCTCCATCATTCTATCAGCAGACAACACTCTGACTGATGTGGAGCTACTGTTCTCCATCATTCTATCAGCAGACAGACTGATGTGGAGCTACTGTTCTCCATCATTCTACCAGCAGACAGCACTCTGATGTGGAGCTACTGTTCTCCATCATTCTATCAGCAGACAGCACTCTGATGTGGAGCTACTGTTCTCCATCATTCTACCAGCAGACAACACTCTGATGTGGAGCTACTGTTCTCCATCATTCTATCAGCAGACAGCACTCTGATGTGGAGCTACTGTTCTCCATCATTCTATCAGCAGACAGACTGATATGGAGCTACTGTTCTCCATCATTCTATCAGCAGACAGACTGATGTGGAGCTACTGTTCTCCATCATTCTATCAGCAGACAGCACTCTGATGTGGAGCTACTGTTCTCCATCATTCTATCAGCAGACAGACTGATGTGGAGCTACTGTTCTCCATCATTCTATCAGCAGACAGACTGTTGTGGAGCTACTGTTCTCCATCATTCTATCAGCAGACAGCACTCTGATGTGGAGCTACTGTTCTCCATCATTCTATCAGCAGACAGCTCTCTGATGTGGAGCTACTGTTCTCCATCATTCTAACAGCAGACAGACACTCTGACTGTGGAGCTACTGTTCTCCATCATTCTATCAGCAGACAGCACTCTGATGTGGAGCTACTGTTCTCCATCATTCTATCAGCAGACAGACTGATGTGGAGCTACTGTTCTCCATCATTCTATCAGCAGACAGCTCTCTGATGTGGAGCTACTGTTCTCCATCATTCTATCAGCAGACAGACTGATGTGGAGCTACTGTTCTCCATCATTCTATCAGCAGACAGACTCTGACTGATGTGGAGCTACTGTTCTCCATCATTCTATCAGCAGACAGACTGATGTGGAGCTACTGTTCTCCATCATTCTATCAGCAGACAGACTGATGTGGAGCTACTGTTCTCCATTATTCTATCAGCAGACAGACTGATGTGGAGCTACTGTTCTCCATCATTCTATCAGCAGACAGACTGATGTGGAGCTACTGTTCTCCATCATTCTATCAGCAGACAGCACTCTGATGTGGAGCTACTGTTCTCCATCATTCTATCAGCAGACAGCACTCTGATGTGGAGCTACTGTTCTCCATCATTCTATCAGCAGACAGACTGATGTGGAGCTACTGTTCTCCATCATTCTATCAGCAGACAGACTGATGTGGAGCTACTGTTCTCCATTATTCTATCAGCAGACAGACTGATGTGGAGCTACTGTTCTCCATCATTCTATCAGCAGACAGCACTCTGATGTGGAGCTACTGTTCTCCATCATTCTATCAGCAGACAGCACTCTGATGTGGAGCTACTGTTCTCCATCATTCTATCAACAGACAGACTGATGTGGAACTACTGTTCTCCATCATTCTATCAGCAGACAGACTGATGTGGAGCTACTGTTCTCCATCATTCTATCCAGACAGACTGATGTGGATCCCCATCATTCTATCAGCAGACAGACTCTGATGTGGAGCTACTGTTCTCCATCATTCTATCAGCAGACAGCTCTCTGATGTGGAGCTACTGTTCTCCATCATTCTATCAGCAGACAGACTGATGTGGAGCTACTGTTCTCCATCATTCTATCAGCAGACAGCACTCTGATGTGGAGCTACTGTTCTCCATCATTCTATCACAGACAGCTCTCTGATGTGGAGCTACTGTTCTCCATCATTCTATCAGCAGACAGACTGATGTGGATCCCCATCATTTATCAGCAGACAGACTGAGGTGGAGCTACTGTTCTCCATCATTCTATCAGCAACAGACTCTGATGTATCCTGTTCTCCATCATTCTTCCAACAGACTGATGTGGAGCCCTCCATCATTCTATCAGCAGACAGACTGATGTGGAGCTCCCCATCATTCTCAGCAACAGACTGATGTGGATCCCCATCATTTCCAATCCAGACAGACCTGATGTGGAGCTACTGTTCTCCATCATTCTATCCAACAGCTCTCTGATGTGGAGCCTGTTTCCATCATTCTATCAGCAGACAGACTGATGTACAGGAGCCCCTGTTCTCCATCATTCTATCAGCATCAGCCTCTGAACTGACTACTGTTCTCCATCATTCTATCAGCAGACAGCTCTCTGATGTGGAGCTACTGTTCTCCATCATTTATCCAGACAGACTGATGTATCCCCCTTTCTACTGTTCTCCATCATTCTGATCAGCAGACAGACTTGTGGAGCTACTGTTCTCCATCATTCTATCAGCAGACAGCACTCTGATGTGGAGCTACTGTTCTCCATCATTCTATCAGCAGACAGACTGATGTGGAGCTATCTCCATCATTTATCAGCAACAGACTCAGATGTGGATCCCCTTTCTCCATCATTCTATCAGGACAGCTCTCTGATGTGGAGCTGACTGTTCTCCATCATTCTATCAGCAGACAGCTCTCTGATGTGGAGCCCCTGTTCTCCATCATTCTACCAGGACAGCTCCTGATTGGAACTGACCAGTATCCATCATTCTATCAGCAGACAGCTCTCTGATGTGGAGCTACTGTATCTCCATCATTCTATCAGCAGACAGCACTCTGACGTGGATGTCGATTGACTAGGTATCCCCCCTTTCCTCTCTGATTCAACTGACTAGGTTGGCTTAAAATACCAAGACACATTTCAGTTGAATACATTCCCCCTTTGTCCAACTGACTAGGTATCCCCCTTTTCCAACTGACTAGGTATCCCCCTTTCCAATTGACTAGGTATCCCCCTTTCCAGCTGACTAGGTATCCCCCTTTCCAACTGACTAGGTATCCCCCTTTTTCCAACTGACTAGATCCCCCTTTTCCAACTGAGGTATCCCCCTTTTCCAACTGACCAGGTATCCCCCTTTTCCAACTGACCAGGTATCCCCCTTTTCCAACTGACCAGGTATCCCCCTTTCCAACTGACCAGGTATCCCCCTTTCCAACTGACCAGGTATCCCCCTTTTCCAACTGACCAGGTATCCCCCTTTTCCAACTGACCAGGTACCTCCTTTTCCAACTGACCAGGTATCCCCCTTTAGAACTGACTAGGTATCCCCCTTTCCAACTGACTAGGTATCCCCCTTTCCAACTGACTAGGTATCCCCCTTTCCAACTGACTAGGTATCCCCCTTTCCAACTGACCAGGTATCCCCCTTTCCAACTGACCAGGTATCCCCCTTTCCAACTGACTAGGTATCCCCCTTTCCAACTGACCAGGTATCCCCCTTTCCAACTGACCAGGTATCCCCCTTTCCAACTGACCAGGTATCCCCCTTTTCCAACTGACTAGGTATCCCCCTTTCCAACTGACTAGGTATCCCCCTTTCCAACTGACTATGTATCCCCCTTTCCAACTGACTAGGTATCCCCCTTTTCCAACTGACTAGGTATCCCCCCCTTTTCCAACTGACTAGGTATCCCCCTTTCCAACTGACTAGGTATCCCCCTTTCCAACTGACTAGGTATCCCCCTTTCCAACTGACTAGGTATCCCCCTTTTCCAGCTGACCAGGTATCCCCCTTTCCAACTGACTAGGTATCCCCCTTTTCCAGCTGACTAGGATCCCCCTTTTCCAACTGAACTGAGGTATCCCCCTTTTCCAACTGACCAGGTATCCCCCTTTTCCAACTGACCAGGTATCCCCCTTTTCCAACTGACCAGGTATCCCCCTTTTCCAACTGACCAGGTATCCCCCTTTTCCAACTGACTTGGTATCCCCCTTTCCCAACTGACCAGGTATCCCCCTTTTCCCAACTGACCAGGTATGCCCCTTTTCCCAACTGACCAGGTATCCCCCTTTTCCAACTGACCATGTATCCCCCTTTCCAAATGACTAGGTATCCCCCTTTTCCAACTGACTAGGTATCCCCCTTTCCCTTTCCAACTGACTAGGTATCCCCCTTTCCAACTGACTAGGTATCCCCCTTTCCAACTGACTAGGTATCCCCCTTTCCAACTGACTAGGTATCCCCCTTTTCCAACTGACTAGGTATCCCCCTTTTCCAACTGACCAGGTATCCCCCTTTCCAACTGACTAGGTATCCCCCTTTCCAACTGACTAGGTATCCCCCTTTCCAACTGACTAGGTATCCCCAGCTCACTAGGGATCCCCCTTTCAACTGATGAGGTATCCCCCTTTTCCAACTGACCAGGTATCCCCCTTTTCCAACTGACCAGTTATCCCCCTTTTCCAACTGACCAGGTATCCCCCTTTTCCAACTGACTTGGTATCCCCCTTTCCCAACTGACCAGGTATCCCCCTTTTCCAACTGACCAGGTATCCCCCTTTTCCAACTGACCAGGTATCCCCCTTTTCCAACTGACTAGGTATCCCCCTTTTCCAACTGACTAGGTATCCCCCTTTTCCAACTGAATAGGTATCCCCCGTTTTCCAACTGAGTAGGTATCCCCCTTTTCCAACTGAATAGGTACCCCCTTTCCCTTTCCAACTGACTAGGTACCCCCCTTTCCCTTTCCAACTGACTAGGTACCCCCCTTTTCCAACTGACTAGGTGTCCCCCTTTTCCCACCTTTTATTTCCAAACACTCCGCTATAAGTTATATACGGTATTTCGCCCAAGCGACAGTCTCATCGCTGCTCTTCTATATGTCCCGCTCTCCTGCGTGTTGGTTTATATTAAGGGAATGTGGAAGGTAACTAACTCTACTCTACCATGAACATGAAATGCTACTGGAAATATTTATAACCACCAAAATAAGTTTTTGATAAAAAACATTTTTACTCAGTCTTTTTCCATGAGTAATTAATGTTTCTATTCATTGAAGAAAAGTTAACCAGTAGAATGTCGAAGGAGGAAACCCTCCCGTGGATCATATCTGGGTGTCAGATGGTGGGATCAAACAGCCTGGTCTCTCAGAGGTCCTCATTAGAGCCGACCCAGTTTACACCCTGGAAGAGTTTGTGAACTGGAGTTGCCATCAGAAGACATTTAGTCAGAACACGCATGTCACCCTTTTAGATAAAATAAGGTGTGTTTTAATGAAACGCCACTCAGACAGAACAACATGGTAGCAGGACGACAGTATAATCGCTGTTCACCTTTAAACATGACCACTTCAATGATTGGTGTGACAGCCTTCTGTCCCCAGTCCACCTGACTGTGCTGCTGCTCCAGTTTCAACTGTTCTGCCTTGTTATTATTCGACCATGCTGGTCATTTATGAACATTTGAACATCTTGGCCATGTTCTGTTATAATCTCCACCCGGCACAGCCAGAAGAGGACTGGCCACCCCACATAGCCTGGTTCCTCTCTAGGTTTCTTCCTAGATTTTGGCCTTTCTAGGGAGTTTTTCCAAGCCACCGTGCTTCTACACCTGCATTGCTTGCAGTTTGGGGTTTTAGGCTGGGTTTCTGTACAGCACTTTGAGATATCAGCTGATGTACGAAGGGCTATATAAATAAATTTGATTTGATTTGATTTTGTTTTACCACACTGTAGTTTTGGACTAAATTGGGTCAGTCCTGGTCTATAGGTAACCATTGGGTAAGTCTATAGGTAACCATTGGGTCAGTCCTAGTCTATAGGTAACTATTGGGTCATTCTATAGGTAACCATTGGGTCAGTCTATAGGTAACCATTGGGTCAGTCTGTAGGTAACCATTGGGTCAGTCCTAGTCTATAGGTAACCATTGGGTCAGTCTATAGGTAACCATTGGATCAGTCCTAGTCTATAGGTAACCATTGGGTCAGTCCTAGTCTATAGGTAACCATTGGGTCAGTCTATATGTAACCATTGGGTCAGTCCTAGTCTATAGGGAACCATTGGGTCAGTCCTAGTCTATAGGGAACCATTGGGTCAGTCCTGGTCTATAGGTAAACATTGGGTCAGTCCTAGTCTATAGGTAACCATTGGGTCAGTCTATAGGTAACCATTGGGTCAGTCTATAGGTAACCATTGGGTCAGTCCTAGTCTATAGGTAACCATTGGGTCAGTCCTAGTCTATAGGGAACCATTGGGTCAGTCCTAGTCTATAGGGAACCATTGGGTCAGTCTATAGGGAACCATTGGGTCAGTCTATAGGTAACCATTGGGTCAGTCTATAGGTAACCATTGGGTCAGTCTATAGGTAACCATTGGATCAGTCCTAGTCTATAGGGAACCATTGGGTCAGTCCTGGTCTATAGGTAAACATTGGGTCAGTCCTAGTCTATAGGTAACCATTGGGTCAGTCTATAGGTAACCATTGGGTCAGTCTATAGGTAACCATTGGGTCAGTCCTAGTCTATAGGTAACCATTGGGTCAGTCCTAGTCTATAGGGAACCATTGGGTCAGTCCTAGTCTATAGGGAACCATTGGGTCAGTCTATAGCACATATGTCAGAGTCAAGGCCCGCGGGCCACATCCGGCCCGCGAGAAGGTTTTTTACGGCCCCTGGGATGATCTTGATTTATTATTAGAACCGGCCCGCAGACCGCAGCAAGCCGGCAGCCCGCAGATCTTTTACACGCACCAATACTACATTTCCCACAATGCAACGGTGACGCACCGAGCAGTAGGCTGCTTCATTTCAATATTTATTGGCACAGCAGTTGTCAGCATCACAGTAAAATTAACTTTCAGATACCCATCAAAAATGGCAAAACGGAAGGTGGACACTGAGAACCGGGGGTTTCAAACAAGGTGGGAGTCGGAGTATTTGTTCACGGAGGTAGCTGGAAAACCTGTGTGTCTTCTGTGTGGAGAAAGTGTGGCGGTACTGAAAGAGTATAATCTGAGACGACATTATGAAACGAAACACGCGGACAAAAACAAGAATATGGACATGGAACAAAGGCTACAAAAGGCAGAGGAATTAAAACGAGGCCTCAAATCTCGACAGGCTCTGTTCAAAAAAGCCAAATCACAAGGCCAGGCTGCTGTCAAGGCCAGTTTTATTTTGGCAGAAGAGATCGCTAAATCAGCCCGGCCATTTACGGAGGGGGATTTCATCAAAAACTGCATGATTAAAGTTTGTGACGAAGTTTGCCCAGAAAAAGGCAACTCTTTTTAAATGTGAGTCTGAGCAGAAACACCATTGCCGAGAGAGTAGACCAGTTGTCCATCAATCTAAAAGAGCAGCTTGTGAAAAAGGGAAAAGATTTCATTGCATATTCCTTGGCTGTGGATGAGAGCACCGACATTTCTGACATTGCCCAGTTGTCAATTTTCATCCGCGGAGTGGACTCCAGCCTAAGCGTGACAGAGGAGTTTTTGGCTTTACGTCCTATGCATGGCACAACTACGGGGCATGATTTGTATGAAGAGGTGTCAAGATGTGTAAATGAGATGGAGCTGCCTTGGGAAAAACTCGTGGGTTTGACAACCGACGGAGCACCTGCGATGTGTGGACACAGGAGCGGACTGGTGAAGAAGATACGGGAAAAGATGCAAGAGGAAAACGCGACAGGTGAGCTGACAGCTTATCATTGTATCATACACCAGGAAGCGTTGTGCGGTAAAGCCTTGAAAATGGAGCATGTAATGAGCATCATCACGCGCACAGTTAACTTTATCAGAGCCAAAGGTTTGAATCACCGCCAGTTCAAGGCATTTCTGACGGAGTTAGAAACGGAGCATGGTGATTTGCCTTATCACACAGAGGTGCGATGGCTAAGCCAGGGAAAGGTGCTTCAAAGATGTTTCGAGCTTCGTGAGGAGATTTGTCTGTTCTTGGACAGCAAAGGGAAAGACACAACACAACTCCGAGACGAAATGTTTCTGTGTGAAATGGCTTTTCTGTGTGACATTACGAGTCATCTGAATGCAATGAACTTGCAGCTGCAGGGTCGGGATCGTGTCATCTCTGATATGTACAGTACAGTGAAGGCATTTAAAACCAAACTGACTCTGTGGGAGACGCAGATGCGGAAAGAAAATTTGAGCCACTTTCCCAGCTGCCAGACCATGAAAGAGAAGCTCTCTACCAGTGCGTTCCCGAGCGCACAGTTGGCTGATAAAATAGGTATGCTTGCCGCTGACTTTCGACGCCGATTTGCTGACTTTGAAGCAAAAAAGCAGGTTGGAACTGCTCGGTAACCCATTTGCTGTTGACGTGGAAAGCTCACCACCAAACCTCCAAATGGAGTTGATTGACCTCCAATGCAATGATGCACTGAGGGCAAAATATGCGGCAGTGGGTGCTGCGGAGTTCGCCCGTTTCCTCCCCGACACAATGCCCCAGCTGCGCATCCAGGCTGCTCAAACGTTGTCTATGTTTGGCAGCACATACCTGTGTGAACAACTGTTTTCTTTGATGAACTTGAACAAAACATCACACAGAAGTCGACTTACTGCTGAACACCTCCACTCAATTCTGAGGATTTCCTCAGCTCAGAGCCTTACCCCGAACATTGATGAACTTGTGGAAAAGATGGGACACCACCAAGTATCACCCTCAACCTCAAACAAGTGAACATTACTGTGCAATCACATATTTAGAGTTTTTACTCAGTTCAAGTTTAAAAGTTAAAGTTTAATATTTGTTTTCACTGCATGTTACTTCTCCTTAAACAAAGTGTTGTTTTTGATTAATAGATTTTTGCACTTTATTTTATTGTATTTCAATCCAATTATATTTTTAAAATATTTCAGTTGAGTGGATGATAGAAAATTGCTATTATTGTTTTTTTCTTTGAAGTAAATTTAGCCCACTTTTGCTAAAATAGAAAATATAGGCTACTGATGGTGCCTTGAATACCGGTTTCTTTCATTTAATGTTCATGTTATGGGGATTTTTATATAAAGGAAATTTGTCTTTTGTGTCTGTTGAAAATTAAAGATTACTGACAGAGCCATAAGAAAATATTGCTTTATTTATCTGATCATATTGGAATATATTTGTTAGGTTTTCAGTAGGTTCAATTAGGTTCACTAGACTATATGCGTCATTTAAAAAATTTTCAATGAACATTCGAACAGTCCGGCCCTCGGCTTGTAGCTAAATTTTTTATTTGGCCCTCCGTCCATTTGACTTTGACACCCCTGGTCTATAGGTAACCATTGGGTCAGTCTATAGGTAACCATTGGGTCAGTCCTAGTCTATAGGTAACCATTGGGTCAGTCCTAGTCTATAGGGAACCATTGGGTCAGTCCTAGTCTATAGGGAACCATTGGGTCAGTCTATAGGTAACCATTGGGTCAGTCTATAGGTAACCATTGGATCAGTCCTAGTCTATAGGTAACCATTGGGTCAGTCCTAGTCTATAGGGAACCATTGGGTCAGTCCTAGTCTGTAGGTAACCATTGGGTCAGTCCTAGTCTATAGGTAACCATTGGGTCAGTCCTAGTCTATAGGGAACCATTGGGTCAGTCTATAGGTAACCATTGGGTCAGTCTATAGGTAACCATTGGGTCAGTCCTAGTCTATAGGTAACCATTGGGTCAGTCCTAGTCTATAGGGAACCATTGGGTCAGTCCTGGTCTATAGGTAAACATTGGGTCAGTCCTAGTCTATAGGTAACCATTGGGTCAGTCTATAGGTAACCATTGGGTCAGTCTATAGGTAACCATTGGGTCAGTCTATAGGTAACCATTGGATCAGTCCTAGTCTATAGGTAACCATTGGGTCAGTCCTAGTCTATAGGGAACCATTGGGTCAGTCCTAGTCTATAGGGAACCATTGGGTCAGTCTATAGGTAACCATTGGGTCAGTCTATAGGTAACCATTGGATCAGTCCTAGTCTATAGGTAAACATTGGGTCAGTCCTAGTCTATAGGGAACCATTGGGTCAGTCCTAGTCTGTAGGTAACCATTGGGTCAGTCCTAGTCTATAGGTAACCATTGGGTCAGTCCTAGTCTATAGGGAACCATTGGGTCAGTCTATAGGTAACCATTGGGTCAGTCTATAGGTAACCATTGGGTCAGTCCTAGTCTATAGGTAACCATTGGGTCAGTCCTAGTCTATAGGGAACCATTGGGTCAGTCCTGGTCTATAGGTAAACATTGGGTCAGTCCTAGTCTATAGGTAACCATTGGGTCAGTCTATAGGTAACCATTGGGTCAGTCTATAGGTAACCATTGGGTCAGTCCTAGTCTATAGGTAACCATTGGGTCAGTCTATAGGGAACCATTGGGTCAGTCCTAGTCTATAGGGAACCATTGGGTCAGTCTATAGGGAACCATTGGGTCAGTCTATAGGTAACCATTGGGTCAGTCTATAGGTAACCATTGGGTCAGTCTATAGGTAACCATTGGATCAGTCCTAGTCTATAGGGAACCATTGGGTCAGTCCTGGTCTATAGGTAAACATTGGGTCAGTCCTAGTCTATAGGTAACCATTGGGTCAGTCTATAGGTAACCATTGGGTCAGTCTATAGGTAACCATTGGGTCAGTCCTAGTCTATAGGTAACCATTGGGTCAGTCCTAGTCTATAGGGAACCATTGGGTCAGTCCTAGTCTGTAGGTAACCATTGGGTCAGTCCTAGTCTATAGGTAACCATTGGGTCAGTCCTAGTCTATAGGGAACCATTGGGTCAGTCTATAGGTAACCATTGGGTCAGTCTATAGGTAACCATTGGATCAGTCCTAGTCTATAGGTAACCATTGTGTCAGTCCTAGTCTATAGGGAACCATTGGGTCAGTCCTAGTCTGTAGGTAACCATTGGGTCAGTCCTAGTCTATAGGTAACCATTGGGTCAGTCCTAGTCGATAGGAAACCATTGGGTCAGTCCTAGTCTATATGGAACCATTGGGTCAGTCCTAGTCTATAGGGAACCATTGGGTCAGTCTATAGGGAACCATTGGGTCAGTCTATAGGTAACCATTGGGTCAGTCTATAGGTAACCATTGGGTCAGTCTATAGGTAACCATTGGGTCAGTCTATAGGTAACCATTGGATCAGTCCTAGTCTATAGGTAACCATTGGGTCAGTCCTAGTCTATAGGTAACCATTGGGTCAGTCCTAGTCGATAGGAAACCATTGGGTCAGTCCTAGTCTATATGGAACCATTGGGTCAGTCTATAGGGAACCATTGGGTCAGTCTATAGGTAACCATTGGGTCAGTCTATAGGTAACCATTGGGTCAGTCTATAGGTAACCATTGGATCAGTCCTAGTCTATAGGTAACCATTGGGTCAGTCCTAGTCTATAGGGAACCATTGGGTCAGTCCTAGTCTGTAGGTAACCATTGGGTCAGTCCTAGTCTATAGGTAACCATTGGGTCAGTCCTAGTCTATAGGGAACCATTGGGTCAGTCTATAGGTAACCATTGGGTCAGTCTATAGGTAACCATTGGGTCAGTCCTAGTCTATAGGTAACCATTGGGTCAGTCCTAGTCTATAGGGAACCATTGGGTCAGTCCTAGTCTATAGGGAACCATTGGGTCAGTCTATAGGTAACCATTGGGTCAGTCTATAGGTAACCATTGGATCAGTCCTAGTCTATAGGTAACCATTGGTCAGTCCTAGTCTATAGGGAACCATTGGGTCAGTCCTAGTCTGTAGGTAACCATTGGGTCAGTCCTAGTCTATAGGTAACCATTGGGTCAGTCCTAGTCGATAGGAAACCATTGGGTCAGTCCTAGTCTATATGGAACCATTGGGTCAGTCTATAGGGAACCATTGGGTCAGTCTATAGGTAACCATTGGGTCAGTCTATAGGTAACCATTGGGTCAGTCTATAGGTAACCATTGGATCAGTCCTAGTCGATAGGAAACCATTGGGTCAGTCCTAGTCTATAGGGAACCATTGGGTCAGTCTATAGGGAACCATTGGGTCAGTCTATAGGTAACCATTGGGTCAGTCTATAGGTAACCATTGGGTCAGTCTATAGGTAACCATTGGATCAGTCCTAGTCTATAGGTAACCATTGGGTCAGTCCTAGTCTATAGGTAACCATTGGGTCAGTCCTAGTCTGTAGGTAACCATTGGGTCAGTCCTAGTCTATAGGTAACCATTGGGTCAGTCCTAGTCGATAGGGAACCATTGGGTCCGTCAATAGGGAACCATTGGGTCAGTCTATAGGTAACCATTGGCTCAGTCCTAGTCTATAGGTAACCATTCGGTCAGTCCTAGTCTATAGGGAACCATTGGGTCAGTCCTGATCTATAGGTAACCATTGTGTCAGTCTATAGGTAACCATTGGGTCAGTCTATAGGTAACCATTGGGTCAGTCTATAGGTAACCATTGTGTCAGTCTATAGGGAACCATTGTGTCAGTCTATAGGTAACCATTGGGTCAGTCCTAGTCTATAGGTAACCATTGGGTCAGTCCTAGTCTATTGGTAACTATAGTCAGTCCTAGTCTATAGGTAACCATTGGGTCAGTCTATAGGTAACCATTGGGTCAGTCTATAGGTAACCATTGGGTCAGTCCTAGTCTATAGGTAACCATTGGGTCAGTCCTAGTCTATAGATAACCATTGGGTCAGTCCTAGTCTATAGGAAACCATTGGGTCAATCCTAGTCTTTAGGTAACCATTGGGTCAGTCTATAGGTAACCATTGGGTCAGTCCTAGTCTATAGGTAACCATTGGGTCAGTCCTAGTCTATAGGGAACCATTGGGTCAGTCTATAGGTAACCATTGGGTCAGTCTATAGGTAACCATTGGGTCAGTCCTAGTCTATAGGTAACCATTGGGTCAGTCTATAGGTAACCATTGGGTCAGTCCTAGTCTATAGGTAACCATTGGGTCAGTCTATAGGTAACCACTGGGTCAGTCCTAGTCTATATGTAACCATTGGGTCAGTCCATAGGTAACCATTGGGTCAGTCTAGGTAACTATTGGTAACCATTGGGTCAGTCCTAGTCTATAGGTAACTATTGGGTCAGTCCTGGTCTATAGGTAACCATTGGGTCAGTCCTAGTCTATAGGTAACCATTGGGTCTGTCCTAGTCTATAGTTAACCATTGGTTGAGTCGTAGTCTATAGATAACTATTGGGTCAGTCCTGGTCTATAGGTAACCATTGGGTCAGTCCTAGTCTATAGGAAACCATTGGGTCAGTCCTGGTCTATAGGTAACCATTGGGTCAGTCCTAGTCTATAGGTAACCATTGGGTCTGTCCTGGTCTATAGGTAACCATTGGGTCAGTCCTAGTCTATAGGTAACCATTGGGTCAGTCCTAGTCTATAGGTAACCATTGGGTCTGTCCTGGTCTATAGGTAACCATTGGGTCAGTCCTAGTCTATAGTTAACCATTGGGTCAGTCCTGGTCTATAGGTAACCATTGGGTCAATCCTAGTCTTTAGGTAACCATTGGGTCAGTCTATAGGTAACCATTGGGTCAGTCCTAGTCTATAGGTAACCATTGGGTCAGTCCTAGTCTATAGGTAACCATTGGGTCAGTCTATAGGTAACCATTGGGTCAGTCTATAGGTAACCATTGGGTCAGTCCTAGTCTATAGGCCATTGGGTCAGTCCTAGTCTATAGGAAACCATTGGGTCAATCCTAGTCTTTAGGTAACCATTGGGTCAGTCTATAGGTAACCATTGGGTCAGTCCTAGTCTATAGGTAACCATTGGGTCAGTCCTAGTCTATAGGGAACCATTGGGTCAGTCTATAGGTAACCTTTGGGTCAGTCTATAGGTAACCATTGGGTCAGTCCTAGTCTATAGGTAACCATTGGGTCAGTCTATAGGTAACCATTGGGTCAGTCTATAGGTAACCATTGGGTCAGTCCTGGTCTATAGGTAACCATTGGGTCAGTCCTAGTCTATAGGTAACCATTGGGTCAGTCTATAGGGAACCATTGGGTCAGTCTATAGGTAACCATTGGGTCAGTCTATAGGTAACCATTGGGTCAGTCTATAGGGAACCATTGGGTCAGTCCTAGTCTATAGGTAACCATTGGGTCTGTCCTGGTCTATAGGTAACCATTGGGTCAGTCCTAGTCTATAGTTAACCATTGGGTCAGTCCTGGTCTATAGGTAACCATTGGGTCTGTCCTGGTCTATAGGTAACTATTGGGTCAGTCTATAGGGAACCATTGGGTCAGTCCTAGTCTATAGGTAACCATTGGGTCTGTCCTGGTCTATGGGTAACCATTGGGTCAGTCCTGGTCACACTTTGGTTAGCCTCTTCCATCATCTGGGGAGGTTTCTGTCCTGCAACACTTTGGTTTGCCTCTTCCATTGTCTGGGGGGGTTCCTGTCCTGCAACACTTTGGCTAGCCTCTTCCATTGTCTGGGGGGGTTCCTGTCCTGCAACACTTTGGTTAGCTTCTTCCATCATCTGGGTGGATTCCTGTCCTGCAACACTTTGGTTAGCCTCTTCCATCATCTGGGGGGTTCCTGTCCTGAAGATTTGGTTAGCCTCTTCCATCATCTTAGGTGGGGGGGTTCCTGTCCTAGTCTATAGTTAACCATTGGTTCAGTCCTAGTCTATAGATAACTATTGGGTCAGTCCTGGTCTATAGGTAACCATTGGGTCAGTCCTAGTCTATAGGAAACCATTGGGTCAGTCCTGGTCTATAGGTAACTATTGGGTCAGTCCTAGTCTATAGGTAACCATTGGGTCTGTCCTGGTCTATAGGTAACCATTGGGTCAGTCCTAGTCTATAGGTAACCATTGGGTCAGTCCTAGTCTATAGGTAACCATTGGGTCTGTCCTAGTCTATAGTTAACCATTGGTTCAGTCGTAGTCTATAGATAACTATTGGGTCAGTCCTGGTCTATAGGTAACAATTGGGTCAGTCCTAGTCTATAGGAAACCATTGGGTCAGTCCTGGTCTATAGGTAACTATTGGGTCAGTCCTAGTCTATAGGTAACCATTGGGTCTGTCCTGGTCTATAGGTAACCATTGGGTCAGTCCTAGTCTATAGGTAACCATTGGGTCAGTCGTAGTCTATAGATAACTATTGGGTCAGTCCTGGTCTATAGGTAACCATTGGGTCAGTCCTAGTCTATAGGAAACCATTGGGTCAGTCCTGGTCTATAGGTAACCATTGGGTCAGTCCTAGTCTATAGGAAACCATTGGGTCAGTCCTAGTCTATAGGTAACCATTGGGTCTGTCCTGGTCTATAGGTAACTATTGGGTCAGTCTATAGGTAACCATTGGGTCAGTCCTAGTCTATAGGTAACCATTGGGTCAGTCCTAGTCTATAGTTAACCATTGGGTCAGTCCTGGTCTATAGGTAACCATTGGGTCAATCCGAGTCTTTAGGTAACCATTGGGTCAGTCTATAGGTAACCATTGGGTCAGTCCTAGTCTATAGGTAACCATTGGGTCAGTCCTAGTCTATAGGTAACCATTGGGTCAGTCTATAGGTAACCATTGGGTCAGTCTATAGGTAACCATTGGGTCAGTCCTAGTCTATAGATAACCATTGGGTAAGTCCTAGTCTATAGGAAACCATTGGGTCAATCCTAGTCTTTAGGTAACCATTGGGTCAGTCTATAGGTAACCATTGGGTCAGTCCTAGTCTATAGGTAACCATTGGGTCAGTCTATAGGTAACCATTGGGTCAGTCCTAGTCTATAGGTAACCATTGGGTCAGTCTATAGGTAACCATTGGGTCAGTCCTAGTCTATAGGTAACCATTGGGTCAGTCTATAGGTAACCATTGGGTCAGTCCTAGTCTATAGGTAACCATTGGGTCAGTCTATAGGTAACCATTGGGTCAGTCTATAGGTAACCATTGGGTCAGTCCTAGTCTATAGGTAACTATTGGGTCAGTCCTGGTCTATAGGTAACCATTGGGTCAGTCCTAGTCTATAGGTAACCATTGGGTCAGTCCTAGTCTATAGGTAACCATTGGGTCTGTCCTAGTCTATAGTTAACCATTGGTTCAGTCGTAGTCTATAGATAACTATTGGGTCAGTCCTGGTCTATAGGTAACCATTGGGTCAGTCCTAGTCTATAGGAAACCATTAGGTCAGTCCTGGTCTATAGGTAACTATTGGGTCAGTCCTAGTCTATAGGTAACCATTGGGTCTGTCCTGGTCTATAGGTAACCATTGGGTCAGTCCTAGTCTATAGGTAACCATTGGGTCAGTCCTAGTCTATAGGTAACCATTGGGTCTGTCCTGGTCTATAGGTAACCATTGGGTCAGTCCTAGTCTATAGTTAACCATTGGGTCAGTCCTGGTCTATAGGTAACCATTGGGTCAATCCTAGTCTTTAGGTAACCATTGGGTCAGTCTATAGGTAACCATTGGGTCAGTCCTAGTCTATAGGTAACCATTGGGTCAGTCCTAGTCTATAGGTAACCATTGGGTCAGTCTATAGGTAACCATTGGGTCAGTCCTAGTCTATAGATAACCATTGGGTCAGTCCTAGTCTATAGGAAACCATTGGGTCAATCCTAGTCTTTAGGTAACCATTGGGTCAGTCTATAGGTAACCATTGGGTCAGTCCTAGTCTATAGGTAACCATTGGGTCAGTCCTAGTCTATAGGGAACCATTGGGTCAGTCTATAGGTAACCTTTGGGTCAGTCTATAGGTAACCATTGGGTCAGTCCTAGTCTATAGGTAACCATTGGGTCAGTCTATAGGTAACCATTGGGTCAGTCTATAGGTAACCATTGGGTCAGTCTATAGGTAACCATTGGGTCAGTCCTAGTCTATAGGTAACCATTGGGTCAGTCTATAGGGAACCATTGGGTCAGTCTATAGGTAACCATTGGGTCAGTCTATAGGTAACCATTGGGTCTGTCTATAGGGAACCATTGGGTCAGTCCTGGTCTATAGGTAACCATTGGGTCTGTCCTGGTCTATAGGTAACTATTGGGTCAGTCTATAGGGAACCATTGGGTCAGTCCTAGTCTATAGGTAACCATTGGGTCTGTCCTGGTCTATGGGTAACCATTGGGTCAGTCCTGGTCACACTTTGGTTAGCCTCTTCCATCATCTGGGGAGGTTTCTGTCCTGCAACACTTTGGTTTGCCTCTTCCATTGTCTGGGGGGGTTCCTGTCCTGCAACACTTTGGCTAGCCTCTTCCATTGTCTGGGGGGGTTCCTGTCCTGCAACACTTTGGTTAGCTTCTTCCATCATCTGGGTGGATTCCTGTCCTGCAACACTTTGGTTAGCCTCTTCCATCATCTGGGGGGTTCCTGTCCTGAAGATTTGGTTAGCCTCTTCCATCATCTTAGGTGGGGTTTCTGTCCTGAAGCACATTGGTTAGCCTCTTCCATCATCTGGGAGGGTTCCTGTCCTGCAGCACTTTGGTTAGCCTCTTCCATCGTCTGGGGGGGTTCCTGTCCTGCAGCACTTTGGTTAGCCTCTTCCATCGTCTGGGGGGGTTCCTGTCCTGCAGCACTTTGGTTAGCCTCTTCCATAGTCTGGGGGTTCCTGTCCTGCAACACTTTGGTTAACCTCTTCCATCGTCTGGGGGGGGGGTTCCTGTCCTGCAGCACTTTGGTTAGCCTCTTCCATCATCAAGTTTGCAGGAATCTGTGTAGTGAAACAGAATGTAAGCTTGCGAGACTTCTAGTTGGTTGAACGAGGTCAGCCCATCAGGATAGATGGTTTAGGATGTTTCCCAAATGTCACCCTATTCCCTATACAGTGCTCTACTTTTCACCAGGGCTCTGTCAAATGTATTGCACTGGTAGGGAACAGGGTGCCATTTGGGCTGCAACCCTAGTGTGGCCTGGACACTTTCCTCTCTCTAAGTGGGTCCCTCTGCTGGGTTTTAAGGAGCCCATGAGCCAGGCGACTGCTGGGTTTTAAGGAGCCCATGAGCCAGGAGACTGCTGGGTTTCAAAGAGTCCATGAGCCAGGAGACTGCTGGGTTTCAAGGAGCCCATGAGCCAGGAGACTGCTGGGTTTCAAGGAGCCCATGAGCCAGGAGACTGCTGGGTTTCAAGGAGCCCATGAGCCAGGAGCCTGCTGGGTTTCACGGAGTCCATGATTCAGGAGACTGCTGGGTTTCACGGAGACTGCTGGGTTTCAAGGAGACTGCTGGGTTCCAAGGAGACTGCTGGGTTTCAAAGAGGCCATGAGCCAGGAGACTGCTGAGTTTCAAGGAGAACATGAGCCAGGAGACTGCTGGGTTTCAAGGAGAACATGAGCCAGGAGACTGCTGGGTTTCAAGGAGACCATGAGCCAGGATACTGCTGGTTTTCAAGGAGTCCATTGGCCAGGAGACTGCTGGGTTCCAAGGAGTCCATCAGCCAGGAGACTGCTGGGTTTCAAGGAGTCCATTGGCCAGGAGACTGCTGGGTTTCAAGGAGCCCATGAGTCAGGAGACTGCTGGGTTTCACGGAGTCCATTGGCCAGGTGCCTGCTGGGTTTCAAGGAGCCCATGAGTCAGGAGACTGCTGGGTTTCACGGAGTCCATTAGCCAGGTGCCTGCTGGGTTTCAAGGAGTCCATGATTCAGGAGACTGCTGGGTTTCACGGAGTCCATGATTCAGGAGACTGCTGGGTTTCAAGGAGTCTGCTGGGTTTCAAGGAGTTCATGAGTCAGGAGGCTGCTGGGTTTTAAGGAGACCATGATTCAGGAGACTGCTGGGTTTCAAGGAGTCTGCTGGGTTTTAAGGAGACCATGAGCCAGGAGACTGCTGGGTTTCAAGGAGTCTGCTGGGTTTCAAGGAGTTCATGAGTCAGGAGGCTGCTGGGTTTTAAGGAGACCATGAGCCAGGAGACTGCTGGGTTTCAAGGAGTCTGCTGGGTTTTAAGGAGACCATGAGCCAGGAGACTGCTGGGTTTCAAGGAGTCTGCTGGGTTTTAAGGAGACCATGAGCCAGGAGACTGCTGGGTTTCAAGGAGGCCATGAGCCAGGAGACTGCTGCGTTTCAAGGAGTCTGCTGGGTTTTAAGGAGGCCATGAGCCAGGAGACTGCTGGGTTTCAAGGAGGCCATGAGCCAGGAGACTGCCTCCATGGAGCAAATATGACAAATAAATACAAGAGCCCTCTCCTGCTATTCAATTCCATCATTTTCCATTTTTTAATTTCATCTTCTGTTTTCACTGCCAGATCTACTGAAATATCCACCGTGTTGTAATTCACTTTAGTAACAGACCCTGCTTCCCTGTCTTCTGGATATTGGGTTTGTTCTGCCACAGCTGAGATCTGCCTCTCTGGTGCCTGGGTTGAAATATGACGAATCTGTAAAGGCTCTTTCTCTCTACCCCCCATTTTTCTTTATTTCTCTCGCTCTCTTTCTTGCCTTCTCTCTCATGCTCTCTTGTTCTCTCTCTTTCTCTCTTTCTCTCTTGCGCTCTCTCTTTCTCTCTCTCTCTTTCTCTCTTTCTCTCTTGCGCTCTCTCTTTCTCTCTCTCTCTTTCTCTCTCTCTCTCATGCTATCTTGCGCTCTCTCTTTCTCTCTCTCTCTTTCTCTCTCTCTCATGCTCTCTTGCGCTCTCTCTTTCTCTCTCTCTCTCTTCTCTCTCTCTCTCTCTCTCTCTTTCTCTCTCTCTCTCTTTCTCTCTCTCTCTCTTCTCTCTCTCTCTCTTTCTCTCTCTCTCTCTTTCTCTCTCTTTCTCTCTTGCGCTCTCTCTTTTTCAATTCAATTCAATTCAATGGGCTTTATTGGCATGGGAAACGTGTGTTAACATTGCCAAAGCAAGTGAGGTAGATAATATACAAAAGTGAAATAAACAATAAAAAATGAACAGTAAACATTACACTCACAGTAGCGCCAAAAGAATAAAGACATTTTTAATGTCATATTATGTCTATATACAGTGTTGTAATGATGTGCAAATAGTTAAAGTACAAAAGGGAAAATAAATAAACATAAATATGGGTTGTATTTATAATGGTGTTTGTTCTTCACTGGTTGCCCTTTTCTCGCGGCAACAGGTCACAAATCTTGCTGCTGTGATGGCACACTGTGGTATTTCACCCAGTAGATATGGGAGTTTATCAAAATTGGATTTGTTTTCAAATTCTTTGCGTATCTGTGTAATCTGAGGGAAATATGTGTCTCTAATATGGTCATACATTTGGCAGGAGGTTAGGAAGTACAGCTCAGTTTCCAACTCATTTTGTGGACTCAGCTTGCACATAGCTTGTCTTCTCGTGAGAGGTCTGCCTTCTCTTGAGAGGTCTGCCTACTAAGTGTACAAAGCTTTCCTTAAGTTTGGGTCAGTCACAGTGGTCAGGTATTCTGCCACTGTGTACTCTCTGTTAAGGCCAAATAGCATTCTAGTTTGCTCTGTTTTTTTGTTAAATCTTTCAAGTGTGTCAAGTAATTATCTTCTTGTTTTCTCATGATTTGGTTTGGGTCTAATTGTGTTGCTGTCCTGGGGATCTGTGGGGTGTGTTTGTGTTTGTGAACAGAGCCCCAGGACCAGCTTGCTTAGGGGACTCTTCTCCAGGTTCATCTCTCTGTGGGTGATGGCTTTGTTATGGAAGGTTTGTGAATCGCTTCCTTTTAGGTGGTTGTAGAATTTAACGGCTCTTTTCTGGATTTTGATAATTAGTGGGTATCGGCCTCATTCTGCTCTGCATTATTTGGTGTTTTACGTTGTACACAGAGGATAATTTTGCAGAATTCTGCATGCAGTCTCAATTTGGTGTTTGTCCCATTTTGTGAAGTCTTGGTTGGTGAGCGGGAACCCAGACCTCACAACCATAAAGGGCAATGGGCTCTATGACTGAAGTATTTTTAGCCAGATCCTAATTGGTATGTCAAATTTTATGTTCCTTTTGATGGCATAGAAGGCCCTTCTTGCCTTGTCTCTCAGATAGTTCACAGCTTTGTGGAAGTTACCTGTGGCGCTGATGTTTAGGCCAAGGTATGTATAGGTTTTTGTGTGCTCTAGGGCAACAGTGTCTAGATGGAATTTGTATTTGTGGTCCTGGCGACTGGACCTTTTTTTGGAGCACCATTATTTTGATTCTTCAAACACATTGAGCTGATTTCTGACGTGCTGTTCCTTCTTTTTCCGTAGTGTATTTCTGTATTGTTTTAGTGATTCACCATAGTGAAGGCTCAGGTTTTACGGGTCTCTATGTTTTCAATTTATTTCATAGATTTTTGCATTCTTCATCAAACCGTTTGTCATTGTTGTTCATTTTCTTCGGTTTTCTATTTGAGATTTTTAGATTTGATAGGGAAGCTGAGAGGTCAAATACCTGTATACTGATGTTCTACTACCAAGTTTACACCTTCACTGCTACAGTGGAATGTTTTGCCCAGGAAGTTGTCTTAAAGGGATTGAATGTGTTGTTGTCTAATTGCATTTTGGCAGGTTTCCACACTACTTTCCTTCCATCTATAGCATTTCTTAATGTTACTCAGTTCTTTTGGCTTTGATGCCTCATGATTGAGAATTGCTCTGTTTAAGTAGACTGTGATTTTGCTGTGGTCTGATAGGGGTGTCAGTGGGCTGACTGTGAACGCTCTGAGAGACTCTGGGTTGAGGTCAGTGATAAAGTAGTCTACAGTACTACTGCCAAGAGATGAGCTATAGGTGTACCTACCATAGGATTCCCCTTGAAGCCTACCATTGACTATGTACATACCCAGGATGTAACAGAGCTATAGGTGTACCTACCGTAGGAGTCCCCTCGAAGCCTACCAATGACTATGTACAGACCCAGGATGTAACAGAGCTATAGGTGTACCTACCATAGGAGTCCCCTCGAAGACTACCATTGACTATGTACATACCCAGGATGTAACAGAGCTATAGGTGTACCTACTATAGGAGTCCCCTCGAAGCCCATTAACTATGTACATACCCAGGATGTAACAGAGCTATAGGTGTACCTACCATAGGAGTCCCCTCGAAGACTACCATTGACTATGTACATACCCAGGATGTAACAGAGCTATAGGTGTACCTACCGTAGGAGTCCCCTCGAAGACTACCATTGACTATGTACAGACCCAGGATGTAACAGAGCTATAGGTGTACCTACCATAGGAGTCCTCTCGAAGCCTACCATTGACTATGTACATACCCAGGATGTAACAGAGCTATAGGTGTACCTACCATAGGAGTCCCCTCCAAGCCTACCATTGACTATGTACATACCCAGGATGTAACAGAGCTATAGGTGTACCTACCATAGGAGTCCCCTCAAAGACTACCATTGACTATGTACATACCCAGGATGTAACAGAGCTATAGGTGTACCTACCATAGGAGTCCCCTCGAAGACTACCATTGACTATGTACATACCTAGCGTGCTGCAGGAGTTGTGACCCGTTTTTGTGGTTATGTTGTCATAGTTGTGCCTAGGGGGGCATATGAGGGAGGGAATGCTGTCGCCTCCAGGTAGGTGTTTGTCCCCCTGTGTGCTGAGGGTGTCAGGTTCTTGTCCAGTTCTGGCATTTAGGTCGCCACAGACTAGTACATGTCCCTGGGCCTGGAAATGATTGATTTCCCCCTCCAGGGAGGACAGGATACAGAAGGATTCTAGTGGGGGGATGGAGGAAATTTTTCCCTGTTTAACATAATTTCCTTTCGAATTTGTAGCCAAATGTAAAATGTTCCTGTTTTGATTAATTTAATAGAGTGAGTAAGGTCTGCTCTATACCAAATTAGCATATCCCCTGAGTCCCTTCCCTGTTTCACACCTGGTAGTTTGGTAGATGGGACTACCAGCTCTCTGTAACCTAGAGGACAACCAGTGGGTCCATCTCCTCTATACCACCCACCTGGTAATTTGGTGGATGGGACTACCAGCTCTCTGTAACCTAGAGGACAACCAGTGGGTCCATCTCCTCTATACCACCCACCTGGTAGTGTGGTGGATGGGACTACCAGCTCTCTGTAACCTAGAGGACAACCAGTGGGCCCATCTCCTCTATACCACCCACCTGGTAGTGTGGTGGATGGGACTACCAGCTCTCTGTAACTGAACTGGCTGGCTGATAGAGGCTCTTCTGAACTGGCTGGCCGATAGAGGCTCTTCTGATCTGGCTGGCTGATAGAGGCCCTTCTGAACTGGCTGGCTGATAGAGGCTCTTCTGAACTGGCTGGCTGATAGAGGCCCTTCTGAACTGGCTGGCTGATAGAGGCCCTTCTTAACTGGCTGGCTGATAGAGGCCCTTCTGAACTGGCTGGCTGATAGAGGCCCTTCTGAACTGGCTGGCTGATAGAGGCCCTTCTGAACTGGCTGGCTGATAGAGGCCCTTCTTAACTGGCTGGCTGATAGAGGCTCTTCTGATCTGGCTGGCTGATAGAGGCTCTTCTGATCTGACTGGCCGATAGAGGCTCTTCTGAACTGGCTGGCTGATATAGCTCTCTGCCATTGGGCCTTCCTAGTGGCACAGCGATCTAAGGCACTGCATCGCTGTGCTAGATAAATCACTACAGACCTGTGTTCAATCCCAGGTTGTGTCGCAGTCAGCTGCAACCGTGAGACCCATTAGGAGGCGTATAACTGACCCAGCATCGTCAGGGTTAGGGAGGGTTTGGTTGGCTGGCATGTCCTTGTCCCATTGCACTCTAGCGACTCCTGTGGCGGGCCGGGCGCACGCACACCAACATGTTTGCAAGCTGTACGGTGTTTCCTCCTACACAATGGTGCTGCTGGCTTTCGGGTTGAGAAGAGCAGTGTGTCAGGAAGCAGTAGGGCTTGTCGGGTCGTGTTTCAGGGGACGTATGGCTGTCCAATTGTTCCTCTGCTGAGTCTGTACGGGAGTTATAGCGATGGGAAAAGACTCTAACAACTGGATATCACGAAATTGGGGATAAAAACGGGTCTGGCCTCTGTCCCAAATGGCGGCCTGTTCCCTGTTTAGTGCACTACTTTAGACCAGAGCCCTATATAGTACACTACTTTAGACCAGAGCCCTATATAGTACACTACTTTAGACCAGAGCCCTATATAGTGCACTACTTTAGACCAGAGCCCTATATAGTGCACTACTTTAGACCAGAGCCCTATATAGTGCACTACTTTAGACCAGAGCCCTATATAGTGCACTACTTTAGACCAGAGCCCTATATAGTGCACTACTTTAGACCAGAGCCCTATATAGTACACTACTTTAGACCAGAGCCCTATATAGTGCGCTATTTTAGACCAGAGCCCTATATAGTACACTACTTTAGACCAGAGCCCAATATAGTGCACTGCTATAGACCAGAGCCCTATATAGTGCACTACTTTAGACCAGAGCCCTATATAGTGCACTACTTTAGACCAGAGGCCTATATAGTACACTACTTTAGACCAGAGCCCTATATAGTGTGCTATTTTAGACCAGAGCCCTATATAGTACACTACTTTAGACCAGAGCCCAATATAGTGCACTGCTATAGACCAGAGCCCTATATAGTGCACTACTTTAGACCAGAGGCCTATATAGTACACTACTTTAGACCAGAGCCCTATATAGGATTTAACCCATGTAGAAGTGTTGTAGCTCAGGATTTAACCCATGTAGAAGTGTTGAGGCTCAGGGTTTAACCCATGTAGAAGTGTTGTGGCTTTGTGGCTCAGGGTTTACCCCATGTAGAAGTGTTGTGGCTCAGGGTTTACCCCATGTAGAAGTGTTGTAGCTCAGGGTTTACCCCATGTAGAAGTGTTGTGGCTTTGTGGCTCAGGATTTAACCCATGTAGAAGTGTTGTGGCTCAGGGTTTACCCCATGTAGAAGTGTTGTGGCTCAGGGTTTAACCCATGTAGAAGTGTTGTGGCTCAGGGTTTAACCCATGTAGAAGTGTTGTGGCTCAGGGTTTAACCCATGTAGAAGTGTTGTAGCTCAGGATTTAACCCATGTAGAAGTGTTGTGGCTTTGTGGCTCAGGGTTTAACCCATGTAGAAGTGTTGTAGCTTTGTGGCTCAGGGTTTAACCCATGTAGAAGTGTTGTAGCTTTGTGGCTCAGGGTTTAACCCATGTAGAAGTGTTGTAGCTTTGTGGCTCAGGGTTTAACCCATGTAGAAGTGTTGTGGCTCAAGATTTAAGATTTAACCCATGTAGAAGTGTTGTAGCTTTGTGGCTCAGGTTTTAACCCATGTAGAAGTGTTGTAGCTTTGTCCTTGTTGTCTTTGTGTGTTGTACATGTCATTAAAATGTCGTCTCAGATCAGATCAGCATACTGAGGGTTATCAAGAGTACAGAGATGGTCTGATGTGTGTGTGTGATCACCATATGTTAGACCTGACACTGATGAAGACAGCTTGGATGTCGAAACGTTGGTAAGTTCATTTTTGCATCTGAGCTTCTAGAGTGTGTGGCTCTCTTTTATTTTCAAATCACCATATGTTATAATTTACACTATTGAAACCACATGTGTAAAAACATAATAAACATGGGTGTTAATGTGTTGGGGGTTCTTGGGGGTGGGGGTTCATTGTCTTGGTTGTTGGTGCATTGGGGGTTCTTGGGGGTGGGGTTCATTCTCTTGGTTGTTGGTGTGTTGGGGGTTCTTGGGGGTGGGGTTCATTCTCTTGGTTGTTGGTGCGTTGGGGGTTCTTGGGGGTGGGGGTTCATTCTCTTGGTTCTTGGTGCGTTGGGGTTCTTGGGGGTGGGGGTTCATTCTATTGGTGCATTGGGGGGTTCTTGGGGGTGGGGGTTCATTCTCTTGGTTGTTGGTGCATTGGGGGTTCTTGGGGGTGAGGTTCATTGTCTTGGTTGTTGGTGCATTTGGGGGTTCTTGGGGGTGGGGGTTCATTCTCTTGGTTGTTGGTGCATTGGGGGTTCTTGGGGGTGGGGGTTCATTGTCTTGGTTGTTGGTGCATTGGGGGTTCTTGGGGGTGGGGTTCATTCTCTTGGTTGTTGGTGTGTTGGGGGTTCTTGGGGGTGGGGTTCATTCTCTTGGTTGTTGGTGCGTTGGGGGTTCTTGGGGGTGGGGGTTCATTCTCTTGGTTCTTGGTGCATTGGGGGTTCTTGGGGGTGGGGGTTCATTCTATTGGTGCATTGGGGGTTCTTGGGGGTGGGGGTTCATTCTCTTGGTTGTTGGTGCATTGGGGGTTCTTGGGGGTGAGGTTCATTGTCTTGGTTGTTGGTGCATTTGGGGGTTCTTGGGGGTGGGGGTTCATTCTCTTGGTTGTTGGTGCATTGGGGGTTCTTGGGGGTGGGGTTCATTCTCTTGGTTGTTGGTGTGTTGGGGGTTCTTGGGGGTGGGGTTCATTCTCTTGGTTGTTGGTGCGTTGGGGGTTCCTGGGGGGGGGTTTATTCTCTTGGTTGTTGGTGCATTGGGGGGTTCTTGGGGGTGGGGGTTCATTCTCTTGGTTGTTGGTGCGTTGGGGGTTCTTGGGGGTGGGGTTCATTCTCTTGGTTGTTGGTGCATTGGGGGTTCTTGGGGGTGGGGGTTCATTCTCTTGGTTGCGGTGCGTTGGGGGTTCTTGGGGGTGGGGAATGGAATTCATTGTAATTTTTTTAAATGTTGTATTCTTGTTGGGGGGCTGTGGGAGGGGTCTCAAATGTTTGAGGGACAGCTATTTGGGAACTGTGGGGTGAGGGGGGGGTTTGGAGGATCGGGTTCACATTTTTTGGCCTGGTGGGGGATGTGTCAACAGGCCCTTGAGCAGGGCATTGAATCTAGATGCTTCTGTGTGTCGCTCTGAATGGGGGTCTGTTGGGTGACTGGTGTGGTGTCGTAATTGAGCGGTTTCACTGCAAGTATATTGTATGTTTTGGATTTTCAATGACATTTTTTTTAAATAAATAAAATACTCAGATGAAACATATTGTGCTTCTTATCACAGACTACTTCGTGTCAACGTTGAACAAGGCCTCTCTCCTCCTCACCAGTGAGTGTCATGATCAAAGATATGATCAAGATCCTCACATACAGTATATCGTTTGGTCATTGTGTTACTACATAATGAATTGTGATCAAGGCCTCACATACAGTATATCGTTTGGTCATTGTGTTACTACATAATGAATTGTGATCAAGGCCTCACATACAGTATATCGTTTGGTCATTGTGTTGCTACATAATGAATTGTGATCAAGGCCTCACATACAGTATATCGTTTGGTCATTGTGTTACTACATAATGAATTGTGATCAAGGCCTCACATACAGTATATCGTTTGGTCATTGTGTTACTACAGAATGAATTGTGATCAAGGCCTCACATACAGTATATCGTTTGGTTATTGTGTTACCACATAATGAATTGTGATCAAGGCCTCACATACAGTATATCGTTTGGTCATTGTGTTACTACAGAATGAATTGTGATCAAGGCCTCACATACAGTATATCGTTTGGTCATTGTGTTACTACATAATGAATTGTGATCAAGGCCTCAATAAGCTTTATGTACCAGAGCTGAGAGAAGAGTTCTATATATTATTGAAACAATGTTGCGATTGTTTCTGAGAATCTCAACAGGTGTGGATCCCGTGGGGGAAAGATTCTATTGGGGGAAAGGTTCCTGTGGGGGTTACTAGGGAAGCCAAGAAGGGGAGTGAGGTGTGTGTGTGTGTGTGTGTGTGTGTGTGTGTGTGTGTGTGTGTGTGTGTGTGTGTGTGTGTGTGTGTGTGTGTGTGTGTGTGTGTGTGTGTGTGTGTGTGTGTGTGTGTGTGTGTGTGTGTGTGTGTGTGTGTGTGTGTGTGTGTGTGCTCACACACATGCATGTGGGAGTCTGGGTGAGGATGTGTGTGTGTGTGTGTGTGTGTGTGTGTGTGTGTGTGTGTGTGTGTGTGTGTGTGTGTGTGTGTGTGTGTGTGTGTGTGTGTGTGTGTGTGTGTGTGTGTGTGTGTGTGTGTGTGTGTGTGTGTGTGTGTGCTCACACACATGCATGTGGGAGTCTGGGTGAGGATGTGTGTCCATCTGATTAATAATGGTCATGTGCCTGAACTCAATTTTATACACTAATTGCAGTCTCACTGTAACGGCGTTCGTCAGTTGAAGGAGAAGCGGACCAAAATGCAGCGTGGTGGTTACTCATGTTCTTTAATGAAGAAAAGACGATACATGAAATAACTATATAAATACAAAACAACAAACGGAACGTGAAAACCTAGACAGCCAGTCTGGTGAACACTAACACGGAGACAGGAACAATCACCCACCAAATACAAAGCGAAACCAGGCTACCTAAATACGGTTCCCAATCAGAGACAACGAGAATCACCTGACTCTGATTGAGAACCGCCTCAGGCAGCCAAGCCTATACAACACCCCTAATCAGCCGCGATCCCAAATAATACAAACCCCAATACGAAAATACAACAACATAAACCCATGTCACACCCTGGCCTGACCAAACATATAACGAAAACACAAAATACTAAGACCAAGGTGTGACAATCACCCATTCATTTCTAATTACCGGTCATTTTTGTCTGGAAACAACACAGGTGTTCAAAATAATGTCAGCTGATAGAATGTAATATAAAATAATGTAATATAATAGAATGTCAGCTGATAGAATGTAATATAATAGAATGTCAGCTGATAGAATGTAATATAATAGAATGTAATATAATAGAATGTAATATAATAGAATGTAATATAATAGAATGTCAGCTGATAGAATGTAATATAATAGAATGTCAGCTGATAGAATGTAATATAATAGAATGTAATATAATAGAATGTAATATAATAGAATGTAATATAATAGAATGTCAGCTGATAGAATGTAATATAATAGAATGTAATATAATAGAATGTCAGCTGATAGAATGTAATATAATAGAATGTCAGCTGATAGAATGTAATATAATAGAATGTCAGCTGATAGAATGTAATATAATAGAATGTAATATAATAGAATGTAATATAATAGAATGTAATATAATAGAATGTCAGCTGATAGAATGTCAGCTGATAGAATGTAATATAATATAATGTCAGCTGATAGAATGTAATATAATAGAATGTCAGCTGATAGAATGTAATATAATAGAATGTAATATAATAGAATGTAATATAATAGAATGTAATATAATAGAATGTAATATAATAGAATGTAATATAATATAATGTCAGCTGATAGAATGTAATATAATAGAATGTCAGCTGATAGAATGTAATATAATAGAATGTAATATAATAGAATGTAATATAATAGAATGTCAGCTGATAGAATGTAATATAATAGAATGTAATATAATATAATGTCAGCTGATAGAATGTAATATAATAGAATGTAATATAATAGAATGTAATATAATAGAATGTCAGCTGATAGAATGTAATATAATAGAATGTAATATAATAGAATGTCAGCTGATAGAATGTAATATAATATAATGTAATATAATAGAATGTAATATAATAGAATGTAATATAATAGAATGTAATATAATAGAATGTAATATATTAGAATGTAATATAATAGAATGTCAGCTGATAGAATGTAATATAATAGAATGTAATATAATAGAATGTCAGCTGATAGAATGTAATATAATATAATGTAATATAATAGAATGTAATATAATAGAATGTAATATAATAGAATGTAATATAATAGAATGTAATATATTAGAATGTAATATAATAGAATGTAATATAATAGAATGTCAGCTGATAGAATGTAATATAATAGAATGTCAGCTGATAGAATGTAATATAATAGAATGTCAGCTGATAGAATGTAATATAATAGAATGTCAGCTGATAGAATGTAATATAAAATAATGTCAGCTGATAGAATGTAATATAATAGAATGTAATATAATAGAATGTAATATAATAGAATGTAATATAAAATAATGTCAGCTGATAGAATGTAATATAATATAATGTCAGCTGATAGAATGTAATATAATATAATGTCAGCTGATAGAATGTAATATAATAGAATGTAATATAATAGAATGTAATATAATAGAATGTAATATAATAGAATGTAATATAATAGAATGTAATATAATAGAATGTAATATAATAGAATGTAATATAATAGAATGTAATATAATAGAATGTAATATAATAGAATGTAATATAATAGAATGTCAGCTGATAGAATGTAATATAATATAATGTCAGCTGATAGAATGTAATATAATATAATGTCAGCTGATAGAATGTAATATAATAGAATGTAATATAATAGAATGTAATATAATAGAATGTAATATAATAGAATGTAATATAATAGAATGTAATATAATAGAATGTAATATAATAGAATGTCAGCTGATAGAATGTAATATAATAGAATGTCAGCTGATAGAATGTAATATAATAGAATGTAATATAATAGAATGTAATATAACAGAATGTCAGCTGATAGAATGTAATATAATAGAATGTCAGCTGATAGAATGTAATATAATAGAATGTCAGCTGATAGAATGTAATATAATAGAATGTCAGCTGATAGAATGTAATATAATAGAATGTAATATAATAGAATGTAATATAATATAATGTAATATAATATAATGTCAGCTGATAGAATGTAATATAATAGAATGTAATATAATAGAATGTAATATAATAGAATGTAATATAATAGAATGTCAGCTGATAGAATGTAATATAATAGAATGTCAGCTGATAGAATGTAATATAATAGAATGTCAGCTGATAGAATGTAATATAATAGAATGTAATATAATAGAATGTCAGCTGATAGAATGTAATATAATAGAATGTCAGCTGATAGAATGTAATATAATAGAATGTAATATAATAGAATGTCAGCTGATAGAATGTAATATAATAGAATGTCAGCTGATAGAATGTAATATAATAGAATGTCAGCTGAATGTAATATGATAGAATGTAATATAATAGAATGTAATATAATAGAATGTCAGCTGATAGAATGTAATATAATAGAATGTCAGCTGATAGAATGTAATATAATATAATGTAATATAAAATAATGTCAGCTGATAGAATGTAATATAATAGAATGTAATATAACAGAATGTCAGCTGATAGAATGTAATATAATAGAATGTCAGCTGATAGAATGTAATATAATAGAATGTCAGCTGATAGAATGTAATATAATAGAAGACAGTGGGGAGAGATGGGGAGACAGTGGGGAGAGATGGGGAGACAGTGGGGAGGGATGGGGAGACAGTGGGGAGGGATGGGGAGACAGTGGGGAGGGATGGGGAGACAGTGGGGAGGGATGGGGAGACAGTGGGGAGGGATGGGGAGACAGTGGGGAGGGATGGGGAGACAGTGGGGAGGGATGGAGAGACAGTGGGGAGGGATGGGGAGACAGTGGGGAGGGATGGAGAGACAGTGGGGAGGGATGGGGAGACAATAGAATGTAATATAATAGTGGGGAGGGATGGAGAGACAGTGGGGAGGGATGGGGAGACAGTGGGGAGGGATGGAGAGAAAGTAATATAATAGAGGGATGGGGAGACAGTGGGGAGGGATGGGGAGACAGTGGGGAGGGATGGGGAGACAGTGGGGAGGGATGGAGAGACAGTGGGGAGGGATGGAGAGACAGTGGGGAGGGATGGAGAGACAGTGGGGAGGGATGGGGAGACAGTGGGGAGGGATGGGGAGACAGTGGGGAGGGATGGAGAGACAGTGGGGAGTGATGGGGAGACAGTGGGGAGGGATGGGGAGACCGTGGGGAGTGATGGGGAGACAGTGGGGAGGGATGGGGAGACAGTGGGGAGGGATGGGGAGACAGTGGGGAGGGATGGGGAGACAGTGGGGAGGGATGGGGAGACAGTGGGAGGGATGGGGAGACAGTGGGGAGGGATGGGGAGACAGTGGGGAGGGATGGGGAGACAGTGGGGAGGGATGGGGAGACAGTGGGGAGTGATGGGGAGACAGTGGGGAGGGATGGGGAGACAGTGGGGAGGGATGGAGAGACAGTGGGGAGTGATGGGGAGACAGTGGGGAGGGGTGGGGAGACAGTGGGGAGGGATGGGGAGACAGTGGGGAGGGATGGGGAGACAGTGGGGAGTGATGGGGATACAGTGGGGAGGGATGGGGAGACTGGGAGGCAGGGCTCAGAGACAGTGGGGAGGGATGGGGAGACAGTGGGGAGGGTTGGGGAGGGATGGGGAGACAGTGGGGAGGGATGGGGAGACAGTGGGGAGGGATGGGGAGACAGTGGGGAGGGATGGGGAGACAGTGGGGAGGGATGGGGAGACAGTGGGGAGGGATGGGAAGACAGTAGGGAGGGATGGGGAGACAGTGGGGAGGGATGGGGAGACAGTGGGGAGGGATGGGGAGACAGTGGGGAGGGATGGGGAGACAGTGGGGAGTGATGGGGAGACAGTGGGGAGGGATGGGGAGACAGTGGGGAGGGATGGGTGGACAGTGGGGAGGGATGGGGAGACAGTGGGGAGGGTTGGGGAGGGATGGGGAGGGATGGGGAGACAGTGGGGAGGGATGGGGAGACAGTGGGGAGGGATGGGGAGACAGTGGGGAGGGATGGGGAGACAGTGGGGAGGGATGGGGAGACAGTGGGGAGGGATGGGGAGACAGTAGGGAGGGATGGGGAGACAGTGGGGAGGGATGGGGAGACAGTGGGGAGGGATGGGGAGACAGTAGGGAGGGATGGGGAGACAGTGGGGAGGGATGGGGAGACAGTGGGGAGGGATGGGGAGACAGTGGGGAGGGATGGGGAGACAGTGGGGAGACAGTGGGGACGGATGGGGAGACAGTGGGGAGGGATGGGTGGACAGTGGGAGGGATGGGGAGACAGTGGGGAGTGATGGGGAGACAGTGGGGAGGGATGGGTGGACAGTGGGGAGGGATGGGGAGACAGTGGGGATTGATGGGGAGACAGTGGGGAGGGATGGGGAGACTGGGAGGCAGGGCTCAGAGACAGTGGGGAGGGATGGGGAGACAGTGGGGAGGGATGGGGAGACAGTGGGGAGGGATGGGGAGACAGTGGAGAGGGATGGGGAGACAGTGGGGAGGGATGGGGAGACAGTGGTGAGTGATGGGGAGACAGTGGTGAGTGATGGGGAGACAGTGCGGAGGGATGGGGAGACAGTGGGGAGGGATGGGGAGACTGGGGAGGGATGGGGAGACAGTGGGGAGGGATGGGGAGACAGTGGAGAGGGATGGGGAGACAGTGGGGAGGGATGGGGAGACAGTGGTGAGTGATGGGGAGACAGTGGTGAGTGATGGGGAGACAGTGGGGAGGGATGGGGAGACAGTGGGGAGGGATGGGGAGACAGTGGGGAGGGATGGGGAGACAGTGGGGAGGGATGGGGAGACAGTGGGGAGGGATGGGGAGACAGTGGAGAGGGATGGGGAGACAGTGGGGAGGGATGGGGAGACAGTGGGGAGGGATGGGGAGACAGTGGGGAGGGATGGGGAGACAGTGGGGAGGGATGGGGAGACTGGGGAGGGATGGGGAGACAGTGGGGAGGGATGGGGAGACAGTGGAGAGGGATGGGGAGACAGTGGGGAGGGATGGGGAGACAGTGGTGAGTGATGGGGAGACAGTGGTGAGTGATGGGGAGACAGTGGGGAGGGATGGGGAGACAGTGGGGAGGGATGGGGAGACAGTGGGGAGGGATGGGGAGACAGTGGGGAGGGATGGAGAGACAGTGGGGAGGGATGGGGAGACAGTGGGGAGGGATGGAGAGACAGTGGGGAGGGATGGGGAGACAGTGGGGAGGGATGGAGAGACAGTGGGGAGGGATGGGGAGACAGTGGGGAGGGATGGAGAGAAAGTGGGGAGGGATGGGGAGACAGTGGGGAGGGATGGGGAGACAGTGGGGAGGGATGGAGAGACAGTGGGGAGGGATGGAGAGACAGTGGGGAGGGATGGAGAGACAGTGGGGAGGGATGGGGAGACAGTGGGGAGGGATGGGGAGACAGTGGGGAGGGATGGAGAGACAGTGGGGAGTGATGGGGAGACAGTGGGGAGGGATGGGGAGACCGTGGGGAGTGATGGGGAGACAGTGGGGAGGGATGGGGAGACAGTGGGGAGGGATGGGGAGACAGTGGGGAGGGATGGGGAGACAGTGGGGAGGGATGGGGAGACAGTGGGGAGGGATGGGGAGACAGTGGGGAGGGATGGGGAGACAGTGGGGAGGGATGGGGAGACAGTGGGGAGTGATGGGGAGACAGTGGGGAGGGATGGGGAGACAGTGGGGAGGGATGGAGAGACAGTGGGGAGTGATGGGGAGACAGTGGGGAGGGGTGGGGAGACAGTGGGGAGGGATGGGGAGACAGTGGGGAGGGATGGGGAGACAGTGGGGAGGATGGGGATACAGTGGGGAGGGATGGGGAGACTGGGAGGCAGGGCTCAGAGACAGTGGGGAGGGATGGGGAGACAGTGGGGAGGGTTGGGGAGGGATGGGGAGACAGTGGGGAGGGATGGGGAGACAGTGGGGAGGGATGGGGAGACAGTGGGGAGGGATGGGGAGACAGTGGGGAGGGATGGGGAGACAGTGGGGGAGGGATGGGAAGACAGTAGGGAGGGATGGGGAGACAGTGGGGAGGGATGGGGAGACAGTGGGGAGGGATGGGGAGACAGTGGGGAGGGATGGGGAGACAGTGGGGAGTGATGGGGAGACAGTGGGGAGGGATGGGGAGACAGTGGGGAGGGATGGGTGGACAGTGGGGAGGGATGGGGAGACAGTGGGGAGGGTTGGGGAGGGATGGGGAGGGATGGGGAGACAGTGGGGAGGGATGGGGAGACAGTGGGGAGGGATGGGGAGACAGTGGGGAGGGATGGGGAGACAGTGGGGAGGGATGGGGAGACAGTGGGGAGGGATGGGGAGACAGTAGGGAGGGATGGGGAGACAGTGGGGAGGGATGGGGAGACAGTGGGGAGGGATGGGGAGACAGTAGGGAGGGATGGGGAGACAGTGGGGAGGGATGGGGAGACAGTGGGGAGGGATGGGGAGACAGTGGGGAGGGATGGGGAGACAGTGGGGAGACAGTGGGGACGGATGGGGAGACAGTGGGGAGGGATGGGTGGACAGTGGGGAGGGATGGGGAGACAGTGGGGAGTGATGGGGAGACAGTGGGGAGGGATGGGTGGACAGTGGGGAGGGATGGGGAGACAGTGGGGATTGATGGGGAGACAGTGGGGAGGGATGGGGAGACTGGGAGGCAGGGCTCAGAGACAGTGGGGAGGGATGGGGAGACAGTGGGGAGGGATGGGGAGACAGTGGGGAGGGATGGGGAGACAGTGGAGAGGATGGGGAGACAGTGGGGAGGGATGGGGAGACAGTGGTGAGTGATGGGGAGACAGTGGTGAGTGATGGGGAGACAGTGCGGAGGGATGGGGAGACAGTGGGGAGGGATGGGGAGACTGGGGAGGGATGGGGAGACAGTGGGGAGGGATGGGGAGACAGTGGAGAGGGATGGGGAGACAGTGGGGAGGGATGGGGAGACAGTGGTGAGTGATGGGGAGACAGTGGTGAGTGATGGGGAGACAGTGCGGAGTGATGGGGAGACAGTGGGGAGGGATGGGGAGACTGGGGAGGGATGGGGAGACAGTGGGGAGTGATGGGGAGACAGTGGGGAGGGATGGGGAGACAGTGGGGAGGGATGGGAGACAGTGGGGAGGGATGGGGAAACAGTGGGGAGGGATGGGGAGACAGTGGGGAGTGATGGGGAGACAGTGGGGAGTGATGGGGAGACAGTGGGGAGTGATGGGGAGACAGTGGGGAGTGATGGGGAGACAGTGGGGAGGGATGGGGAGACAGTGGGGAGGGATGGGGAGACAGTGGGGAGTGATGGGGAGACAGTGGGGAGGATGGGGAGACAGTGGGGAGGGATGGGGAGACAGTGGGGAGGGATGGAGAGACAGTGGGGAGGGATGGAGAGACAGTGGGGAGGGATGGGGAGACAGTGGGGAGTGATGGGGAGACAGTGGGGAGTGATGGGGAGACAGTGGGGAGTGATGGGGAGACAGTGGGGAGGGATGGGGAGACAGTGGGGAGGGATGGGGAGACAGTGGGGAGTGATGGGGAGACAGTGGGGAGGGATGGGGAGACAGTGGGGAGGGATGGGGAGACAGTGGGGAGGGATGGAGAGACAGTGGGGAGGGATGGGGAGACAGTGGGGAGGGATGGGGAGACAGTGGTGAGTGATGGGGAGACAGTGGGGAGTGATGGGGAGACAGTGGGGAGGGATGGGGAGACAGTGGGGAGGGATGGGGAGACAGTGGGGAGGGATGGGGAAACAGTGGGGAGGGATGGGGAGACAGTGGGGAGTGATGGGGAGACAGTGGGGAGTGATGGGGAGACAATGGGGAGTGATGGGGAGACAGTGGGGAGTGATGGGGAGACAGTGGGGAGGGATGGGGAGACAGTGAAAGGGATGGGGAGACAGTGGGGAGTGATGGGGAGACAGTGGGGAGGGATGGGGAGACAGTGGGGAGGGATGGAGAGACAGTGGGGAGGGATGGGGAGACAGTGGGGAGTGATGGGGAGACAGTGGGGAGTGATGGGGAGACAGTGGGGAGGGATGGGGAGACAGTGGGGAGGGATGGGGAGACAGTGGGGAGTGATGGGGAGACAGTGGGGAGGGATGGGGAGACAGTGGGGAGGGATGGGGAGACAGTGGGGAGGGATGGAGAGACAGTGGGGAGGGATGGGGAGACAGTGGGGAGTGATGGGGAGACAGTGGGGAGGGATGGGGAGGCAGTGGGGAGGGATGGGGAGACAGTGGGGAGGGATGGGGAGACAGTGGGGAGGGATGTGGAGACAGAATAACAGGCAGGGAGAGACTAAATGAGAGGCCAACATCCTCTTGACTGGTTTATTGGCTGAAAAACGTCAGGCCTGTCTGGCTGTGAACAAGCAGGCGACTGAGTGACCGGAGATGTTAGTTGTGGAATTACAGACCAAGGTCTCTGTTCTAAATCACATTCCGGCTATGGAACACGGAACACAGAACACAGAACACGGAACATGGAACATGGAACAGTAGATCCATACATTCCTCTGAGAGTTATACCTTCCTCATGCTTCTCTGTAATCAGGCCTTCTATCGCAGGTTGTCAGGGTTTTAAGACGCTGTACTCTACTGTACTCTATTAATTTAATCAGTTCCTTGCAGAACATCGACCCACTAGCAACGTGTTCCTGCAATTTCAACTCCGGTGTTTTCAACGTGAGAAGAGTGACTTACATTAGGTTATCGTCCTTTAATGTTGGTCTAGTTACATTAGTTACATCCTTTAACGTTGTTCTAGTTACATTTAGTTACATCCTTTAGTTGGTCTAGTTACATTTAGTTACATCCTTTAATGTTGGTCTAGTTACATCCTTTAATGTTGGTCTGGTTACATTTAGTTACATCCTTTAGTTGGTCTAGTTACATTTAGTTATATCCTTTAATGTTGGTCTAGTTACATTTAGTTACATCCTTTAATGTTGGTCTAGTTACATTTAGTTATAGCCTTTAATGTTGGTCTAGTTACATTTAGTTACATCCTTTAATGTTGGTCTAGTTACATTTAGTTACATCCTTTAATGTTTGTCTAGTTACATTTAGTTACATCCTTTAATGTTGGTCTAGTTACATTTAGTTACATCCTTTAATGTTTGTCTAGTTACATTTAGTTACATCCTTTAATGTTGGTCTAGTTACATTTAGTTACATCCTTTAGTTGGTCTAGTTACATTTAGTTACATCCTTTAGTTGGTCTAGTTACATTTAGTTACATCCTTTAATGTTGGTCTAGTTACATTTAGTTACAATCTTTAATGTTGGTCTAGTTACATTTAGTTACATCCTTTAATGTTGGTCTAGTTACATTTAGTTACATCCTTTAGTTGGTCTAGTTACATTTAGTTACATCCTTTAGTTGGTCTAGTTACATTTAGTTACATCCTTTAATGTTGGTCTAGTTACATTTAGTGACATCCTTTAATGTTGGTCTAGTTACATTTAGTTACATCCTTTAGTTGGTCTAGTTACATTTAGTTACATCCTTTAGTTGGTCTAGTTACATTTAGTTACATCCTTTAATGTTGGTCTAGTTACATTCAGTTACATCCTTTAACGTTGTTCTAGTTACATTAGTTACATCCTTTAACGTTGTTCTAGTTACATTTAGTTACATCCTTTAATGTTGGTCTAGTTACATTTAGTTATATCCTTTAATGTTGGTCTAGTTACATTTAGTTATATCCTTTAATGTTGGTCTAGTTACATTTAGTTACAATCTTTAATGTTGGTCTAGTTACATTTAGTTACAATCTTTAATGTTGGTCTAGTTACATTTAGTTACATCCTTTAATGTTGGTCTAGTTACATTTAGTTACATCCTTTAGTTGGTCTAGTTACATTTAGTTACATCCTTTAGTTGGTCTAGTTACATTTAGTGACATCCTTTAATGTTGGTCTAGTTACATTTAGTGACATCCTTTAATGTTGGTCTAGTTACATTTAGTTACATCCTTTAATGTTGGCCTAGTTACATTTAGTTATATCCTTTAATGTTGGTCTAGTTACATTTAGTTATATCCTTTAATGTTGGTCTAGTTACATTTAGTTACAATCTTTAATGTTGGTCTAGTTAAATGTAATTGTAACTGCTCTGGTCTTCAGAGACACGTGGTAGAACTCTTTCTCTTAATGGTTCTGATTCGTTTTCATGGAGCTTTATCAGCTGGGATTCTCACAATGGTTCTGGTTCAAATCAATAACATGGTAACATTAGACTCCTGAGCTGAAATTACAAATCAATACCAGGGTAACATTAGACTCCTCAGCTGAAATGACAAATCAATAACATTAGACTCCTCAGCTGAAATTACAAATCAATACCAGGGTAACATTAGACTCCTCAGCTGAAATTACAAATCAATACCAGGGTAACATTAGACTCCTCAGCTGAAATTACAAATCAATACCAGGGTAACATTAGACTCCTCAGCTGAAATTACAAATCAATAACATGGTAACATTAGACTCCTCAGCTGAAATGACAAATCGATACCAGGGTAACATTAGACTCTTCAGCTGAAATGACAAATCTGACCTGGGGTCAGTTATCTGACAACACAGAGTAACAGGTATTACCATACGACCAGCTGATTCTGATCTGGGGTCAGTTATCTGACAGAGCAACAGGTATTACCATACGACCAGCTGATTCTGATCTGGGGTCAGGTATCTGACAGAGCAACAGGTATTACCATACGACCAGCTGATTCTGATCTGGGGTCAGGTATCTGACAGAGCAACAGGTATTACCATACGACCAGCTGATTCTGATCTGGGGTCAGTTATCTGACAGAGCAACAGGTATTACCATACGACCAGCTGATTCTGATCTGGGGTCAGTTATCTGACAACACAGAGCAACAGGTATTACCATACGACCAGCTGATTCTGATCTGGGGTCAGTTATCTGACAACACAGAACAACAGGTATTACCATACGACCAGCTGATTCTGATCTGGGGTCAGTTATCTGACAACACAGAACAACAGGTATTACCATACGACCAGCTGATTCTGATCTGGGGTCAGTTATCTGACAGAGCAACAGGTATTACCATACGACCAGCTGATTCTGATCTGGGGTCAGTTATCTGACAACACAGAACAACAGGTATTACCATACGACCAGATGATTCTGATCTGGGGTCAGTTATCTGACAGAGCAACAGGTATTACCATACGACCAGCTGATTCTGATCTGGGGTCAGTTATCTGACAGAGCAACAGGTATTACCATACGACCAGCTGATTCTGATCTGGGGTCAGTTATCTGACAGAGCAACAGGTATTACCATACGACCAGCTGATTCTGATCTGGGGTCAGTTATCTGACAGAGCAACAGGTATTACCATACGACCAGCTGATTCTGATCTGGGGTCAGGTATCTGACAGAGCAACAGGTATTACCATACGACCAGCTGATTCTGATCTGGGGTCAGTTATCTGACAACACAGAACAACAGGTATTACCATACGACCAGCTGATTCTGATCTGGGGTCAGTTAACTGACAGAGCAACAGGTATTACCACACGACCAGCTGATTCTGATCTGTGGTCCTTCTGTAGCTCAGTTGGTAGGGCATGGCGCTTGTAACGCCAGGGTAGTGGGTTCGATCCACGGGACCACCCATACGTAGAATGTATGCACACATGACTGTAAGTCGCTTTGGATAAAAGCGTCTGCTAAATGGCATATATATCTGGGGTCAGTTATCTGACAGAGCATAAGGTATTACCATACAACCAGCTGATTCTGATCTGGGGTCAGTTATCTGACAGAGCAACAGGTATTACCATACAACCAGCTGATTCTGATCTGGGGTCAGTTATCTGACAACACAGAACAACAGGTATTACCATATGACCAGCTGATTCTGATCTGGGATCAGTTATCTGACAACACAGAGCAACAGGTATTACCATACGACCAGCTGATTCTGATCTGGGGTCAGTTATCTGACAGAGCAACAGGTATTACCACACGACCAGCTGATTCTGATCTGTGGTCCTTCTGTAGCTCAGTTGGTAGAGCATGGCGCTTGTAACGCCAGGGTAGTGGGTTCGATCCACGGGACCACCCATACGTAGAATGTATGCACACATGACTGTAAGTCGCTTTGGATAAAAGCGTCTGCTAAATGGCATATATATCTGGGGTCAGTTATCTGACAGAGCAACAGGTATTACCATACGACCAGCTGATTCTGATCTGGGGTCAGTTATCTGACAGAGCAACAGGTATTACCATACGACCAGCTGATTCTGATCTGGGGTCAGTTATCTGACAACACAGAGCAACAGGTATTACCATACGACCAGCTGATTCTGATCTGGGGTCAGTTATCTGACAGAGCAACAGGTATTACCATACGACCAGCTGATTCTGATCTGGGGTCAGTTATTTGACAACACAGAGCAACAGGTATTACCATACGACCAGCTGATTCTGATCTGGGGTCAGTTATCTGACAGAGCAACAGGTATTACCATACGACCAGCTGATTCTGATCTGGGGTCAGTTATCTGACAACACAGAGCAACAGGTATTACCATACGACCAGCTGATTCTGATCTGGGGTCAGTTATCTGACAGAGAGCAACAGGTATTACCATACGACCAGCTGATTCTGATCTGGGGTCAGTTATCTGACAACACAGAGCAACAGGTATTACCATACGACCAGCTGATTCTGATCTGGGGTCAGTTATCTGACAACACAGAACAACAGGTATTACCATACGACCAGCTGATTCTGATCTGGGGTCAGTTATCTGACAACACAGAACAACAGGTATTACCATACGACCAGCTGATTCTGATCTGGGGTCAGTTATCTGACAGAGCAACAGGTATTACCATACGACCAGCTGATTCTGATCTGGGATCAGTTATCTGACAACACAGAACAACAGGTATTACCATACGACCAGCTGATTCTGATCTGGGGTCAGTTATCTGACAGAGCAACAGGTATTACCATACGACCAGCTGATTCTGATCTGGGGTCAGTTATCTGACAGAGCAACAGGTATTACCATACGACCAGCTGATTCTGATCTGGGGTCAGTTATCTGACAGAGCAACAGGTATTACCATACGACCAGCTGATTCTGATCTGGGGTCAGTTATCTGACAGAGCAACAGGTATTACCATACGACCAGCTGATTCTGATCTGGGGTCAGTTATCTGACAGAGCAACAGGTATTACCATACGACCAGCTGATTCTGATCTGGGGTCAGTTATCTGACAGAGCAACAGGTATTACCATACGACCAGCTGATTCTGATCTGGGGTCAGTTATCTGACAGAGCAGAGCACAGGTATTACCATACGACCAGCTGATTCTGATCTGGGGTCAGTTATCTGACAGAGCAACAGGTATTACCATACGACCAGCTGATTCTGATCTGGGGTCAGTTATCTGACAGAGCAACAGGTATTACCATACGACCAGCTGATTCTGATCTGGGGTCAGTTATCTGACAGAGCAACAGGTATTACCATACGACCAGCTGATTCTGATCTGGGGTCAGGTATCTGACAGAGCAACAGGTATTACCATACGACCAGCTGATTCTGATCTGGGGTCAGTTATTTGACAACACAGAGCAACAGGTATTACCATACGACCAGCTGATTCTGATCTGGGGTCAGTTATCTGACAGAGCAACAGGTATTACCATATGACCAGCTGATTCTGATCTGGGGTCAGTTATTTGACAACACAGAGCAACAGGTATTACCATACGACCAGCTGATTCTGATCTGGGGTCAGTTATCTGACAGAGCAACAGGTATTACCATACGACCAGCTGATTCTGATCTGGGG
Source organism: Oncorhynchus gorbuscha (assembly GCF_021184085.1). Taxonomy (NCBI): domain Eukaryota; kingdom Metazoa; phylum Chordata; class Actinopteri; order Salmoniformes; family Salmonidae; genus Oncorhynchus; species Oncorhynchus gorbuscha. The sequence goes on along the minus strand of NW_025745773.1, from coordinate 317,367 downwards.
TCAGTTATCTGACAACACAGAGCAACAGGTATTACCATACGACCAGCTGATTCTGATCTGGGGTCAGTTATCTGACAACACAGAGCAACAGGTATTACCATACGACCAGCTGATTCTGATCTGGGGTCAGTTATCTGACAACACAGAGCAACAGGTATTACCATACGACCAGCTGATTCTGATCTGGGGTCAGTTATCTGACAACACAGAGCAACAGGTATTACCATACGACCAGCTGATTCTGATCTGGGGTCAGTTATCTGACAGAGCAACAGGTATTACCATACGACCAGCTGATTCTGATCTGGGGTCAGTTATCTGACAGAGCAACAGGTATTACCATATGACCAGCTGATTCTGATCTGGGGTCAGTTATCTGACAACACAGAGCAACAGGTATTACCATACGACCAGCTGATTCTGATCTGGGGTCAGTTATCTGACAGAGCAACAGGTATTACCATACGACCAGCTGATTCTGATCTGGGGTCAGTTATCTGACAGAGCAACAGGTATTACCATACGACCAGCTGATTCTGATCTGGGGTCAGTTATCTGACAACACAGAGCAACAGGTATTACCATACGACCAGCTGATTCTGATCTGGGGTCAGTTATCTGACAACACAGAGCAACAGGTATTACCATACGACCAGCTGATTCTGATCTGGGGTCAGTTATCTGACAACACAGAGCAACAGGTATTACCATACGACCAGCTGATTCTGATCTGGGGTCAGTTATCTGACAGAGCAACAGGTATTACCATACGACCAGCTGATTCTGATCTGGGATCAGTTATCTGACAACACAGAACAACAGGTATTACCATACGACCAGCTGATTCTGATCTGGGGTCAGTTATCTGACAGAGCAACAGGTATTACCATACGACCAGCTGATTCTGATCTGGGGTCAGTTATCTGACAGAGCAACAGGTATTACCATACGACCAGCTGATTCTGATCTGGGGTCAGTTATCTGACAGAGCAACAGGTATTACCATACGACCAGCTGATTCTGATCTGGGGTCAGTTATCTGACAGAGCAACAGGTATTACCATACGACCAGCTGATTCTGATCTGGGGTCAGTTATCTGACAGAGCAACAGGTATTACCATACGACCAGCTGATTCTGATCTGGGGTCAGTTATCTGACAGAGCAACAGGTATTACCATACGACCAGCTGATTCTGATCTGGGGTCAGTTATCTGACAGAGCAACAGGTATTACCATACGACCAGCTGATTCTGATCTGGGGTCAGTTATCTGACAGAGCAACAGGTATTACCATACGACCAGCTGATTCTGATCTGGGGTCAGTTATTTGACAACACAGAGCAACAGGTATTACCATACGACCAGCTGATTCTGATCTGGGGTCAGTTATCTGACAGAGCAACAGGTATTACCATATGACCAGCTGATTCTGATCTGGGGTCAGTTATTTGACAACACAGAGCAACAGGTATTACCATACGACCAGCTGATTCTGATCTGGGGTCAGTTATCTGACAACACAGAGCAACAGGTATTACCATACGACCAGCTGATTCTGATCTGGGGTCAGTTATCTGACAACACAGAGCAACAGGTATTACCATACGACCAGCTGATTCTGATCTGGGGTCAGTTATCTGACAACACAGAGCAACAGGTATTACCATACGACCAGCTGATTCTGATCTGGGGTCAGTTATCTGACAACACAGAGCAACAGGTATTACCATACGACCAGCTGATTCTGATCTGGGGTCAGTTATCTGACAACACAGAGCAACAGGTATTACCATACGACCAGCTGATTCTGATCTGGGGTCAGTTATCTGACAGAGCAACAGGTATTACCATACGACCAGCTGATTCTGATCTGGGGTCAGTTATCTGACAGAGCAACAGGTATTACCATATGACCAGCTGATTCTGATCTGGGGTCAGTTATCTGACAACACAGAGCAACAGGTATTACCATACGACCAGCTGATTCTGATCTGGGGTCAGTTATCTGACAGAGCAACAGGTATTACCATACGACCAGCTGATTCTGATCTGGGGTCAGTTATCTGACAGAGCAACAGGTATTACCATACGACCAGCTGATTCTGATCTGGGGTCAGTTATCTGACAACACAGAGCAACAGGTATTACCATACGACCAGCTGATTCTGATCTGGGGTCAGTTATCTGACAACACAGAGCAACAGGTATTACCATACGACCAGCTGATTCTGATCTGGGGTCAGTTATCTGACAGAGCAACAGGTATTACCATACGACCAGCTGATTCTGATCTGGGGTCAGTTATCTGACAGAGCAACAGGTATTACCATACGACCAGCTGATTCTGATCTGGGGTCAGTTATCTGACAACACAGAGCAACAGGTATTACCATACGACCAGCTGATTCTGATCTGGGGTCAGTTATCTGACAACACAGAGCAACAGGTATTACCATACGACCAGCTGATTCTGATCTGGGGTCAGTTATCTGACAACACAGAGCAACAGGTATTACCATACGACCAGCTGATTCTGATCTGGGGTCAGTTATCTGACAGAGCAACAGGTATTACCATACGACCAGCTGATTCTGATCTGGGGTCAGTTATCTGACAACACAGAGCAACAGGTATTACCATACGACCAGCTGATTCTGATCTGGGGTCAGTTATCTGACAGAGCAACAGGTATTACCATACGACCAGCTGATTCTGATCTGGGGTCAGTTATCTGACAGAGCAACAGGTATTACCATACGACCAGCTGATTCTGATCTGGGGTCAGTTATCTGACAACACAGAACAACAGGTATTACCATACGACCAGCTGATTCTGATCTGGGGTCAGTTATCTGACAGAGCAACACTGGAGGAAGGGAGCGGAGGGAGGGAGGGCCAGACAGATGGAGGAGGAGGGGTAGATTGGACCAAATGAAGCCCAGGGAGAAACTGACACTCAGTAAAGGTTAAACAGGCCACAGAAATGCCATCAAAATGCCATTTCAACAGGACTTGACCTTTTGGGGGCTTTCATCACATATAAAACTATAGGAAAACCGAACGTGTGTGTGTGTGTGTGTGTGTGTGTGTGTGTGTGTGTGTGTGTGTGTGTGTGTGTGTGTGTGTGTGTGTGTGTGTGTGTGTGTGTGTGTGTGTGTGTGTGTGTGTGTGTGTGTGGGGGGGTTGAGTCCAGTGGGGAAAAAGGGGGTCAATCCCTGATGAAAAGGTGAAAACATCTCTTTGATCTGTTACAACCAAGTCTGTTGATAAACAGCTTTAATCATGTCTGTTCCTGCTGGTAGAGGTCTGTTGATAAACAGCTTTAATCCTGTCTGTTCCTGCTGGTAGAGGTCTGTTGATAAACAGCTTTAATCATGTCTGTTCCTGCTGGTAGAGGTCTGTTGATAAACAGCTTTAATCCTGTCTGTTCCTGCTGGTAGAGGTCTGTTGATAAACAGCTTTAATAATGTCTGTTCCTGCTGGTAGAGGTCTGTTGATAAACAGCTTTAATCATGTCTGTTCCTGCTGGTAGAGGTCTGTTGATAAACAGCTTTAATCCTGTCTGTTCCTGCTGGTAGAGGTCTGTTGATAAACAGCTTTAATCCTGTCTGTTCCTGCTGGTAGAGGTCTGTTGATAAACAGCTTTAATCCTGTCTGTTGATAAACAGCTTTAATCATGTCTGTTCCTGCTGGTAGAGGTCTGTTGATAAACAGCTTTAATCCTGTCTGTTCCTGCTGGTAGAGGTCTGTTGATAAACAACTTTAATCCTGTCTGTTCCTGCTGGTAGAGGTCTGTTGATAAACAGCTTTAATCCTGTCTGTTCCTGCTGGTAGAGGTCTGTTGATAAACAGCTGTTTAGAGGTCTTTGTCTGCCTGTCTCCTACTGATGCTGGAGGTCTGTTGTTAAACAGCTGTTTAGAGGTCTTTGTCTGCCTGTCTCTGTTTAGAGGTCTTTGTCTGCCTGTCTCCTACTGATGCTGGAGGTCTGTTGATAAACAGCTGTTAAGCGGTCTCTGTCTCCTACTGATGCTGATATGAATTTAACTGTTTTGCAATTCAACTGTGATAATGACAATTCATCTAAACCCATTTGGAAGGCTTGAAGCCTGTTTGATAGGCAGATCTCTCCAAAGAGCCGTCAGACTACTACTTTAGATCAGGGCCCAACAGAACCCTATTCCCTATATATAGTGCACTACTTTAGACCAGGGCCCAACAGAACCCTATTCCCTATATATAGTGCACTACTTTAGATCAGGGCCCAACAGAACCCTATTCCCTATATATAGTGCACTACTTTAGACCAGGGCCCTATAGAACCCTATTTCCTATATAGTGCACTACCTTAGGACAGGGCCCTATGACACCCTATTCCCTACATAGTGCACTACTTTAGACCAGAGCCATATAGAACCCTATTCCCTACATAGTGCACTACTTTAGACCAGAGCCCTATAGAACCCTATTCCCTACATAGTGCACTACTTTAGACCAGAGCCCTATAGAACCCTATTCCCTACATAGTGCACTACTTTAGACCAGGGCCCTATAGAACCCTATTCCCTATATATAGTGCACTACTTTAGACCAGAGCCCTATAGAACCCTATTCCCTATATATAGTGCACTACTTTAGACCAGGGCCCTATAGAACCCTATTCCCTATATATAGTGCACTACTTTAGACCAGAGCCCTATAGAACCCTATTCCCTATATATAGTGCACTACTTTAGACCAGAGCCCTATAGAACCCTATTCCCTATATAGTGCACTACTTTAGACCAGAGCCCTATAGAACCCTATTCCCTATATATAGTGCACTACTTTAGACCAGAGCCCTACAGAACCCTATTCCCTATATAGTGCACTACTTTAGACCAGAGCCCTATAGAACCCTATTCCCTATATATAGTGCACTACTTTAGACCAGAGCCCTATAGAACACTATTCCCTATATATAGTGCACTACTTTAGACCAGAGCCCTATAGAACACTATTCCCTATATATAGTGCACTACTTTAGACCAGAACCCTATAGAACACACTGATGCTGTGTGGATGGATGGGCCCTTCACTCCTCTCTTCAACTGAGGAGAAACAGTGATGCTGTGTTGATGGATGGGCCCTCCACTCCTCTCTTCAACTGAGGAGAAACAGTGATCCTGTGTGGATGGATGGGCCCTTCACTCCTCTGATCTTTGCTCATCCTCCCTCCTTCAGGCTTTTCATCACATCGTAGAGACGGCAACATGGAAACGGTGCTACCAGAGATATCTGTGTTGAGAAATGGGATGCATTCTCCATGCAGATTCCAAGGGCAAAGATTGAATCTAACCCGAGAACATGTTCTGATTCAGTGGCCAGATTCCTTAGTGTTTTGTCTTGTATTTCTGATAACATGTGAAACATGCCTTAGTTTAAGGTCAAATGGGCTTTAGAAATCAAAATATTATAATAATGATAATTATTATTAGTAGTAGTATCTGGACGCTCAGAGAACTACAACCTTCCAGAACACTCAGAGAACGACAGCCTTCCATAACACTCAGAGAACTACAACCATCCGTAACACTCAGAGAACTACAACCTTCCGTAACACTCAGAGAACTACAACCTTCCGTAACACTCAGAGAACTACAACCTTCCATAACACTCAGAGAACTACAGCCTTACATAACACTCAGAGAACTACAACCTTCCATAACACTCAGAGAACTACAACCTTCCCTAACACTCAGAGAACTACAGCCTTCCCTAACACTCAGAGAACTACAGCCTTCCATAACACTCAGAGAACTACAGCCTTCCATAACACTCAGAGAACTACAACCTTCCAGAACACTCAGAGAACTTCAACCTTCATAACACTCAGAGAACTTCAACCTTCCAGAACACTCAGAGAACTACAGCCTTCATAACACTCAGAGAACTTCAACCTTCCAGAACACTCAGAGAACTACAGCCTTCATAACACTCAGAGAACAACAGCCTTCCAAAACACTCAGAGAACTACAGCCTTCCATAATACTCAGAGAACTACAACCTTCCATAACACTCAGAGAACTACAACCTTCCATAACACTCAGAGAACTACAACCTTCCCTAACACTCAGAGAACTACAACCTCCCAGAACACTCAGAGAACTACCACCTTCCCTAACACTCAGAGAACTACAACCTCCCAGAACACTCAGAGAACTACCACCTTCCCTAACACTCAGAGAACTACCACCTTCCAGAACACTCAGAGAACTACCACCTTCCATAATACTCAGAGAACTACAACCTTCCATAATGCTCAGAGAGCTACAACCTTCCATAACACTCTGTCTCCCTTCACCTCTCTCTCGCTCTGCACCTATCTCTCCCTCCCCTTGCCTCCCCCGGCCCAGAATGCAACAGTGCACAACAGTAATTAATATCATCAAGGTCAATTATGTTCTAGTTTAAATCCTAATGAGGAAAGCCTCCCTGAGGTTGTTATTAGAAAGAGGCTCTTTAGCAGGAAAATAGGTCTACATAAGATACATATTATGGGATAGAAGAAGACCAGTACCAGGTGTTTTCTACTGGTATCATTCTATGTTTAGGAGGTAGTGTAGACAGGACCAGGTGTATTTCTACTGGTATTATGTTTAGGAGGTAGTGTAGACAGGACCAGGTGTATTTCTCCTGGTATTATGTTTAGGAGGTAGTGTAGACAGGACCAGGTGTATTTCTACTGGTATTATGTTTAGGAGGTAGTGTAGACAGGACCAGGTGTATTTCTACTGGTATCATTCTATGTTTAGGAGGTAGTATAGACAGGACCAGGTGTATTTCTACTGGTATCATTCTGTATGTTATTTCTGTGTTATTATCATTGCTAACAGACAGTCATGTACAGTCTGTCACCTAATGTGTATCTTTGAATTGACAGGGTCTATTTCTCACCTCCTCTGAAATGTGTCTGTGTTCAGTAGGTGATGCATGTTCTGGGTGTTCTTGTTGATTAGTGATACATATTAATTACGTTCTGCAGAGGTAGACCTGAGGCAGACTCTAAGAGTGTCTGTCTCTCTATTGAACCATGAGGTCGACTCTTAGTGTGTCTATCTCTCTATTGAGCCATGAGGTCGACTCTTAGTGTTTCTGTCTCTCTATTGAACCATGAGGTAGACTCTTAGTGTTTCTGTCTCTCTATTGAGCCATGAGGTCGACTCTTAGTGTTTCTGTCTCTCTATTGAACCATGAGGTAGACTCTTAGTGTGTCTATCTCTCTATTGAGCCATGAGGTCGACTCTTAGTGTTTCTGTCTCTCTATGGAACCATGAGGTAGACTCTTAGAGTTTCTGTCTCTCTATTGAACCATGAACCATGAGGTAGACTCTTAGTGTTTCTGTCTCTCTATTGAACCATGAACCATTAGGTAGACTCTTAGTGTTTCTGTCTCTCTATTGAACCATTAGGTAGACTCTTAGTGTTTCTGTCTCTCTATTGAACCATGAGGTAGACTCTTAGTGTTTCTGTCTCTCTACTGAGCCATGAGGTAGACTCTTAGTGTTTCTGTCTCTCTATTGAGCCATGAGGTAGACTCTTAGTGTTTCTGTCTCTCTATTGAACCATGAACCATGAGGTAGACTCTTAGTGTTTCTGTCTCTCTATTGAACCATGAGGTAGACTCTTAGTGTGTCTATCTCTCTATTGAACCATGAGGTTGACTCTTAGTGTTTCTGTCTCTCTATTGAACCATGAGGTAGACTCTTAGTGTTTCTGTCTCTCTATTGAACCATGAGGTAGACTCTTAGTGTGTCTATCTCTCTATTGAACCATTAAACTCTTAGTGTTTCTGTCTCTCTATTGAACCATGAACCATGAGGTAGACTCTTAGTGTTTCTGTCTCTATTGAACCATGAGGTAGACTCTTAGTGTTTCTGTCTCTCTATTGAACCATGAACCATGAGGTAGACTCTTAGTGTTTCTGTCTCTCTATTGAACCATGAGGTAGACTCTTAGTGTGTCTATCTCTCTATTGAACCATTAAACTCTTAGTGTTTCTGTCTCTCTATTGAACCATGAACCATGAGGTAGACTCTTAGTGTTTCTGTCTCTATTGAACCATGAGGTAGACTCTTAGTGTTTCTGTCTCTCTATTGAACCATGAACCATGAGGTAGACTCTTAGTGTTTCTGTCTCTCTATTGAACCATGAACCATGAGGTAGACTCTTAGTGTTTCTGTCTCTCTATTGAGCCATGAGGTAGACTCTTAGTGTTTCTGTCTCTCTATTGAACCATGAACCATTAGGTAGACTCTTAGTGTTTCTGTCTCTCTATTGAACCATGAGGTAGACTCTTAGTGTTTCTGTCTCTCTATTGAACCATGAGGTAGACTCTTAGTGTTTCTGTCTCTCTATTGAACCATGAGGTAGACTCTTAGTGTTTCTGTCTCTCTATTGAGCCATGAGGTAGACTCTTAGTGTTTCAGCCAACTATACTGGACATACATCCTAATGGTAGACTGAGTATTCACACATACAGCCAACTATACTGGACATACATCCTAATGGTAGACTGAGTATTCACACATACAGCCAACTATACTGGACATACATCCTAATGGTAGACTGAGTATTCACACATACAGCCAACTATACTGGACATACATCCTAATGGTAGACTGAGTATTCACACATACAGCCAACTATACTGACATACATCCTAATGGTAGACTGAGTATTCACACATACAGCCAACTATACTGGACATACATCCTAATGGTAGACTGAGTATTCACACATACAGCCAACTATACTGGACATACATCCTAATGGTAGACTGAGTATTCACACATACAGCCAACTATACTGGACATACATCCTAGACTGAGTATTCACACATACAGACTGAGTATTCACACATACAGCCAACTATACTGGACATACATCCTAATGGTAGACTGAGTATTCACACTCTTCCTACACAACATTATCCTGGTTTAGTGTGTGAAGTCAAACCCAGAGCCAACTCTTCATGCATATAACTGCTGGTACAGGACACTCTTATGTGTGTGTGTCATGTAATTATGTACTACAGGATATAATGCAGACCGTGAGCCACAGATCCCAGATCTGTTGTAAATAATGAAGACAATGTGCCTTGGGCCATGTCTCCTTATTCTACCACTGAGCCTGGCTGGGACCATTAGTAATGATAATGTTGTATAATTGATGTGACAGAATGAGGTTTTGATTGAGATGTATCAGAGTCAGTGGAGGGACAGTAAAGGCAGGGAGCAGATGGACTGTCCTTAGCCTTATATTCAGTGTGTTTTAGTGGAGGGACAGTAAAGGCAGGGAGCAGATGGACACGGCTGTCCTTAGCCTTATTGGAACATGGGGGTATTCAGTGTGTTTTAGTGGAGGGACAGTAAAGACAGGGAGCAGATGGACACGGCTGTCCTTAGCCTTATTGGAACATGGGGTATTCAGTGTGTTTTAGTGGAGGGACAGTAAAGGCAGATGGACACGGCTGTCCTTAGCCTTATTGGAACAGGCAGGGAGCAGATGGACACGGCTGTCCTTAGTATTGACATGGGGGTATTCAGTGTGTTTTAGTTAAAGACAGGGAGCAGATGGACACGGCTGTCCTTAGCATTGGAACATGGGGGTATTCAGTGTGTTTTAGTGGAGGGACAGTAAAGGCACAGATGGACATGTCCTAGCCTTATTGGAACATAGACTGGCAGGGAGCAGATGGATTCCTTAGCCTTATTGGAACATGGGGGTATTCAGTGTGTTTTAGTGGAGGGACAGTAAAGGCTGGACACGGCTACCTTATTGGAACATGGGGGTATTCAGTGTGTTTTAGTGGAGGGACAGTAAAGACAGATGGACACGGCTGTCCTTAGCCTTATACATGTCAGTAAAGCTTGGACACGTATTGGAACATGGGGGTATTCAGTGTGTTTTAGTGGAGGGACAGTAAAGGCAGGAGCAGATGGACACGGCTGTCCTTAGCCTTATTGGAACATGGGGGTATTCAGTGTGTTTTAGTTAAAGGCAGGGCCAGATGGACACGGCTGTCCTTAGCCTGGAACATGGGGGTAAGTGTGTTTTAGTGGAGGGACAGTAAAGGCTGGACACGGCTGTCCTTAGCCTATTGGAACATGGGGTATTCAGTGTGTTTTAGTGGAGGGACAGTAAAGGCAGGGAGCAGATGGACACGACCTTATTGGAACATGGGGTATTCAGTGTGTTTTAGTGGAGGGACAGTAAAGGCAGGGAGCAGATGGACACGGCTGTCCTTAGCCTTATTGGAACATATTCAGTGTGTTTTAGTGGAGGGACAGTAAAGGCAGGAGCCACGGCTGTCCTTAGCCTTATTGGAACATGGGGGTATTCAGTGTGTTTTAGACTGGGGTATTCAGTGTGTTTTAGTGGAGGGACAGTAAAGGCAGGGACAGATGGACACGGCTGTCCTTAGCCTTATTGGAACATGGGGGTATTCAGTGTGTTTTAGTGGAGGGACAGTAAAGGCAGGGAGCAGATGGACACGGCTGTCCTTAGCCTTATTGGAACATGGGGGTATTCAGTGTGTTTTAGTGGAGGGACAGTAAAGGCAGGGAGCAGATGGACACGGCTGTCCTTAGCCTTATTGGAACATGGGGTATTCAGTGTGTTTTAGTGGAGGGACAGTAAAGGCATCCTACGGCTGGTTATTGAACATGGGGGTATTCAGTGTTTTTAGTGGAGGGACAGTAAAGGCAGGGAGCAGATGGACACGGCTGTCCTTAGCCATTGGAACATGGGGGTATTCAGTGTGTTTTAGTGGAGGGACTAAAGGCACAGATGGACACGGCTGTCCTTAGCCTTATTGGAACATGGGGGTATTCAGTGTGTTTTACAGTAAAGAGGGAGTGGACACGGCTGTCCTTAGCCTTATTGGAACATGGGGGTATTCAGTGTGTTTTAGTGGAGGGACAGTAAAGGCAGGAGCAGATGGACAGGCTGTCCTTAGCCTTATTGGAACATGGGGGTATTCACTAAAGGCAGGGAGCAGATGGACACGGCTGTCCTAGCCTTATTGGAACATGGGGGGTATTCAGTGTGTTTTAGTGGAGGGACAGTAAAGGCAGGGAGCAGATGGACACGGCTGTCCTTAGCCTTATTGGAACATGGGGTATTCAGTGTGTTTTAGTGGAGGGACAGTAAAGGCAGGGAGCAGATACACGGCTGTCCTTAGCCTGGAACATGGGGTATTCAGTGTGTTTTAGTGGAGGGACAGTAAAGGCAGGGAGCAGATGGAATGTCCTTAGTATTGAACATGGGGGTATTCAGTGTGTTTTAGTGGAGGGACAGTAAGGCACAGATGGACACGGCTGTCCTTAGCCTTATTGGAACATGGGGTATTCAGTGTGTTTTAGTGGAGGGACAGTAAAGGCAGGGAGCAGATGGACACGGCTGTCCTTAGCCTTATTGGAACATGGGGTATTCAGTGTGTTTTAGTGGAGGGACAGTAAAGGCAGGGAGCAGATGGACACGGCTGTCCTTAGCCTTATTGGAACATGGGGGTATTCAGTGTGTTTTAGTGGAGGGACAGTAAAGGCAGGGAGCAGATGGACACGGCTGTCCTTAGCCTTATTGGAACATGGGGGTATTCAGTGTGTTTTAGTGGAGGGACAGAAAGGCAGGGAGCAGATGGACAGATGGCTGTCCTTAGCCTTATAACATGGGGGTATGGAGGGACATAAAGGCAGGGAGCAGATGGACACGGCTGTCCTTAGATGATGTATTCAGTGTGTTTTAGTGGAGGGACAGTAAAGGCAGGGAGCAGATGGACACGGCTGTCCTTAGCCTTATTGGAACATGGGGGTATTCAGTGTGTTTTAGTGGAGGGACAGTAAAGGCAGGGAGCAGATGGACACGGCTGTCCTTAGCCTTATTGGAACATGGGGGTATTCAGTGTGTTTTAGTGGAGGGACAGTAAAGGCAGGGAGCAGATGACACACGGCTGTCCTTAGCTTATTGGAACATGGGGTATTCAGTGTGTTTTAGTGGAGGGACAGTAAAGGCAGGGAGCAGATGGACACGGCTGTCCTTAGCCTTATTGGAACATGGGGGTATTCAGTGTGTTTTAGTGGAGGGACAGTAAAGGCAGGGAGCAGATGGACACGGCTGTCCTTAGCCTTATTGGAACATGGGGGTATTCAGTGTGTTTTAGGGACAGTGGTAGGAGCAGACACGGCTAATTGGAACATGGGGGTATTCAGTGTGTTTTAGTGGAGGGACAGTAAAGGCAGGGAGCAGATGGACACGGCTGTCCTTAGCCTTATTGGAACATGGGGGTATTCAGTGTGTTTTAGTGGAGGGACAGTAAAGGCAGGGAGCAGATGGACACGGCTGTCCTTAGCCTTATTGGAACATGGGGGTATTCAGTGTGTTTTAGTGGAGGGACAGTAAAGGCAGGGAGCAGATGGACACGGCTGTCCTTAGCCTTATTGGAACATGGGGGTATTCAGTGTGTTTTAGTGGAGGGACAGTAAAGGCAGGAGCAGATGGACACGGCTGTCCTTAGCCTTATTGGAACATGGGGGTATTCAGTGTGTTTTATGGAGGGACAGTAAAGGCAGGGAGCAGATGGACACGGCTGTCCTTAGCCTTATTGGAACATGGGGGTATTCAGTGTGTTTTAGTGGAGGGACAGTAAAGGCAGGGAGCAGATGGACACGGCTGTCCTTAGCCTTATTGGAACATGGGGTATTCAGTGTGTTTTAGTGGAGGGACAGTAAAGGCAGGAGCAGATGGACACGGCTGTCCTTAGCCTTATTGGAACATGGGGGTATTCAGTGTGTTTTAGTGGAGGGACAGTAAAGGCAGGGAGCAGATGGACACGGCTGTCCTTAGCCTTATTGGAATTCAGTGTGGAGGGACAGTATTCAGTGTCCTTAGTTTTGGAACATGTGGAGGGACAGTAAAGGCAGGGAGCAGATGGACACGGCTGTCCTTAGCCTTATTGGAACATGGGGGTATTCAGTGTGTTTTAGTGGAGGGACAGTAAAGGCAGGGAGCAGATGGACACGGCTGTCCTTAGCCTTATTGGAACATGGGGGTATTCAGTGTGTTTTAGTGGAGGGACAGTAAAGGCAGGGAGCAGATGGACACGGCTGTCCTTAGCCTTATTGGAACATGGGGGTATTCAGTGTGTTTTAGTGGAGGGACAGTAAAGGCAGGGAGCAGATGGACACGGCTGTCCTTAGCCTTATTGGAACATGGGGTTAACATGGAGGGACAGTAAAGGCATTCAGTGTGTTTCAGTGTGTTTTAGTGGAGGGACAGTAAAGGCAGGGAGCAGATGGACACGGCTGTCCTTAGCCTTATTGGAACATGGGGGTATTCAACATGTGTGTTTTAGTGGAGGGACAGTAAAGGCAGGGAGCAGATGGACACGGCTGTCCTTAGCCTTATTGGAACATGGGGGTATTCAGTGTGTTTTAGTGGAGGGACAGTAAAGGCAGGGAGCAGATGGACACGGCTGTCCTTAGCCTTATTGGAACATGGGGGTATTCAGTGTGTTTTAGTGGAGGGACAGTAAAGGCAGGGAGCAGATGGACACGGCTGTCCTTAGCCTTATTGGAACATGGGGGTATTCAGTGTGTTTTAGTGGAGGGACAGTAAAGGCAGGGAGCAGGGACACGCTGTCCTTAGATGGAACATGGGGTATTCAGTGTGTTTTAGTGGAGGGACAGTAAAGGCAGGCAGATGGACACGCAGATCATTAGCCTTATTGGAACATGGGGGTATTCAGTGTGTTTTAGTGGAGGGACAGTAAAGGCAGGGAGCAGATGGACACGGCTGTCCTTAGCCTTATTGGAACATGGGGGTATTCAGTGTGTTTTAGTGGAGGGACAGTAAAGGCAGGGAGATGGACACGGCAGATGGAACATGGGGATATTCAGTGTGTTTTAGTGGAGGGACAGTATTATTGGAACATTGGGGGGTATTCAGTGTGTTTTAGTGGAGGGACAGTAAAGGCAGGGAGCAGATGGACACGGCTGTCCTTAGCCTTATTGGAACATGGGGGTATTCAGTGTGTTTTAGTGGAGGGACAGTAAAGGCAGGGAGCAGATGGACACGGCTGTCCTTAGCCTTATTGGAACATGGGGGTATTCAGTGTGTTTTAGTGGAGGGACAGTAAAGGCAGGGAGCAGATGGACACGGCTGTCCTTAGCCTTATTGGAACATGGGGGTATTCAGTGTGTTTTAGTGGAGGGACAGTAAAGGCAGGGAGCAGATGGACACGGCTGTCCTTAGCCTTATTGGAACATGGGGGTATTCAGTGTGTTTTAGTGGAGGGACAGTGGCAGGGAGCAGATGGACACGGCTTCCTTAGCCTTATTGGAACATGGGGTATTCAGTGTGTTTTAGTGGAGGGACAGTAAAGGCAGGGAGCAGATGGACAGATTGGAACATGGGGTATTCAGTGTGTTTTAGTGGAGGGACAGTAAAGGCAGGGAGCAGATGGACACGGCTGTCCTTAGCCTTATTGGAACATGGGGGTATTCAGTGTGTTTTAGTGGAGGGACAGTAAAGGCAGGGAGCAGATGGACACGGCTGTCCTTAGCCTTATTGGAACATGGGGGTATTCAGTGTGTTTTAGTGGAGGGACAGTAAAGGCAGGGAGCAGATGGACACGGCTGTCCTTAGCCTTATTGGAACATGGGGGTATTCAGTGTGTTTTAGTGGAGGGACAGTAAAGTGGACACGGCTGTCCTTAGCCTTATTGGAACATGGGGTATTCAGTGTGTTTTAGTGGAGGGACAGTAAAGGCAGGGAGCAGATGGACACGGCTGTCCTTAGCCTTATTGGAACATGGGGGGTATTCAGTGTGTTTTAGTGGAGGGACAGTAAAGGCAGGGAGCAGATGGACACGGCTGTCCTTAGCCTTATTGGAACATGGGGGTATTCAGTGTGTTTTAGTGGAGGGACAGTAAAGGCAGGGAGCAGATGGACACGGCTGTCCTTAGCCTTATTGGAACATGGGGGTATTCAGTGTGTTTTATTGGAACAGATGGACACGGCTGTCCTTAGCCTTATTGGAACATGGGGGTATTCAGTGTGTTTTAGTGGAGGGACAGTAAAGGCAGGGAGCAGATGGACACGGCTGTCCTTAGCCTTATTGGAACATGGGGGTATTCAGTGTGTTTTAGTGGAGGGACAGTAAAGGCAGGGAGCAGATGGACACGGCTGTCCTTAGCCTTATTGGAACATGGGGGTATTCAGTGTGTTTTAGTGGAGGGACAGTAAAGGCAGGGAGCAGATGGACACGGCTGTCCTTAGCCTTATTGGAACATGGGGTATTCAGTGTGTTTTAGTGGAGGGACAGTAAAGGCAGGAGCAGATGGACACGAGCCTTATTGGAACATGGGGGTGTGTGTTTTAGTGGAGGCAGGGAGCTGGATTGGATTGGAACATGGGGTGTATTCAGTGTGTTTTAGTGGAGGGACAGTAAAGGCAGGGAGCAGATGGACACGGCTGTCCTTAGCCTTATTGGAACATGGGGTATTCAGTGTGTTTTAGTGGAGGGACAGTAAAGGCAGGGAGCAGATGGACACGGCTGTCCTTAGCCTTATTGGAACATGGGGGTATTCAGTGTGTTTTAGTGGAGGGACAGTAAAGGCAGGGAGCAGATGGAACACGGCTGTCCTTAGCCTTATTGGAACATGGGGATTCAGTGTGTTTTAGTGGAGGGACAGTAAAGGCAGGGAGCAGATGGACACGGCTGTCCTTAGCCTTATTGGAACATGGGGGTATTCAGTGTGTTTTAGTGGAGGGACAGTAAAGGCAGGGAGCAGATGGACACGGCTGTCCTTAGCCTTATTGGAACATGGGGGTATTCAGTGTGTTTTAGTGGAGGGACAGTAAAGGCAGGGAGCAGATGGACACGGCTGTCCTTAGCCTTATTGGAACATGGGGGTATTCAGTGTGTTTTAGTGGAGGGACAGTAAAGGCAGGGAGCAGATGGACACGGCTGTCCTTAGCCTTATTGGAACATGGGGGTATTCAGTGTGTTTTAGTGGAGGGACAGTAAAGGCAGGGAGCAGATGGACACGGCTGTCCTTAGCCTTATTGGAACATGGGGGTATTCAGTGTGTTTTAGTGGAGGGACAGTAAAGGCAGGGAGCAGATGGACACGGCTGTCCTTAGCCTTATTGGAACATGGGGTATTCAGTGTGTTTTAGTGGAGGGACAGTAAAGGCAGGGAGCAGATGGACACGGCTGTCCTTAGCCTTATTGGAACATGGGGGTATTCAGTGTGTTTTAGTGGAGGGACAGTAAAGGCAGGGAGCAGATGGACACGGCTGTCCTTAGCCTTATTGGAACATGGGGGTATTCAGTGTGTTTTAGTGGAGGGACAGTAAAGGCAGGGAGCAGATGGACACGGCTGTCCTTAGCCTTATTGGAACATGGGGTATTCAGTGTGTTTTAGTGGAGGGACAGTAAAGGCAGTAAAGGGAGCAGATGGACACGGCTGTCCTTAGCCTTATTGGAACATGGGGGTATTCAGTGTGTTTTAGTGGAGGGACAGTAAAGGCAGGGAGCAGATGGACATGGCTGTCCTTAGCCTTATTGGAACATGGGGTATTCAGTGTGTTTTAGTGGAGGGACAGTAAAGGCAGGGAGCAGATGGACACGGCTGTCCTTAGCCTTATTGGAACATGGGGGTATTCAGTGTGTTTTAGTGGAGGGACAGTAAAGGCAGTTGTTTAGTTATTGGAACATGGGGGTATTCAGTGTGTTTTAGTGGAGGGACAGTAAAGGCAGGGAGCAGATGGACACGGCTGTCCTTAGCCTTATTGGAACATGGGGGTATTCAGTGTGTTTTAGTGGAGGGACAGTAAAGGCAGGGAGCAGATGGACACGGCTGTCCTTAGCCTTATTGGAACATGGGGGTATTCAGTGTGTTTTAGTGGAGGGACAGTAAAGGCAGGGAGCAGATGGACACGGCTGTCCTTAGCCTTATTGGAACATGGGGGTATTCAGTGTGTTTTAGTGGAGGGACAGTAAAGGCAGGAGCAGATGGACACGGCTGTCCTTAGCCTTATTGGAACATGGGGGTATTCAGTGTGTTTTAGTGGAGGGACAGTAAAGGCAGGGAGCAGATGGACACGGCTGTCCTTAGCCTTATTGGAACATGGGGGTATTCAGTGTGTTTTAGTGGAGGGACAGTAAAGGCAGGGAGCAGATGGACACGGCTGTCCTTAGCCTTATTGGAACATGGGGTATTCAGTGTGTTTTAGTGGAGGGACAGTAAAGGCAGGGAGCAGATGGACACGGCTGTCCTTAGCCTTATTGGAACATGGGGGTATTCAGTGTGTTTTAGTGGAGGGACAGTAAAGGCAGGGAGCAGATGGACACGGCTGTCCTTAGCCTTATTGGAACATGGGGGTATTCAGTGTGTTTTAGTGGAGGGACAGTAAAGACAGGGAGCAGATGGACACGGCTGTCCTTAGCCTTATTGGAACATGGGGGTATTCAGTGTGTTTTAGTGGAGGGACAGTAAAGGCAGGGAGCAGATGGACACGGCTGTCCTTAGCCTTATTGGAACATGGGGGTATTCAGTGTGTTTTAGTGGAGGGACAGTAAAGGCAGGGAGCAGATGGACACGGCTGTCCTTAGCCTTATTGGAACATGGGGATATTCAGTGTGTTTTAACTTCATTTTTAGTTCACATACATGTTTCAAGACATCTCTTTTTGGGGAGCTGAGTCTGTTGTAGATTCTATGGGAGTTGTTTTCTTGTAGATTCTAGGGGAGTTGTTGTCTTGTAGATTATGGGGGAGTTGTTGTCTTGTAGATTCTGGGGGAGTTGTTGTCTTGTAGATTCTGGGGGAGTTGTTGTCTTGTAGATTCTAGGGGAGTTGTTGTCTTGTTGATTCTAGGGGAGTTGTTGTCTTGTTGATTCTAGGGGAGTTGTTGTCTTGTAGATTCTGGGGGAGTTGTTGTCTTGTATATTCTAGGGGAGTTGTTGTCTTGTAGATTCTGGGGGAGTTGTTGTCTTGTAGATTCTGGGGGAGTTGTTGTCTTGTAGATTCTGGGGGAGTTGTTGTCTTGTAGATTCTAGGGGAGTTGTTGTCTTGTTGATTCTAGGGGAGTTGTTGTCTTGTAGATTCTAGGGGAGTTGTTGTCTTGTTGATTCTAGGGGAGTTGTTGTCTTGTAGATTCTAGGGGAGTTGTCCTCTTGTTGATTCTAGGGGAGTTGTTGTCTTGTAGATTCTAGGGGAGTTGTTGTCTTGTAGATTCTAGGGGAGCTGAGTCTCTTGTAGATTCTAGGGGAGCTGAGTCTCTTGTATATTCTAGGGGGAGCTGAGCCTCTTGTATATTCTAGGGGGAGCTGAGTGTCTTGTAGATTCTAGGGGAGCTGAGTCTCTTGTAGATTCTAGGGGAGCTGAGTCTCTTGTAGATTCTAGGGGAGCTGAGTCTCTTGTATATTCTAGGGGGAGCTGAGTCTCTTGTAGATTCTAGGGGAGCTGAGTCTCTTGTATATTCTAGGGGGAGCTGAGTGTCTTGTATATTCTAGGGGAGCTGAGTGTCTTGTAGATTCTAGGGGAGCTGAGTCTCTTGTAGATTCTAGGGGAGCTGAGTCTCTTGTAGATTCTAGGGGAGCTGTGTCTCTTGTAGATTCTGGGGGAGCTGAGTCTCTTGTAGATTCTGGGGGAGTTGTTGTCTTGTAGATTATGGGGGAGTTGTTGTCTTGTAGATTCTGGGGGAGTTGTTGTCTTGTAGATTATGGGGGAGTTGTATTGTTGTCATCCTGTATTCCCTCAGCAGCTGGCAAAAAGACAAACAGACACAAATATGTCCATGTTAATTTATAGCCTCTCAGTAATCAGCCATTTCTCTGCAGCTCTAAGGGCTGTGTGGTGGGGCTGAGATGTAGTGCCTGTCAGGGCTGTGGGCCTAGTGGTGCTGTGTGGTGGCATAGCGATGACATAAATCCACAGTAAATTCATGATGCTTTAATGACAGCAGTTTCTCACCAAGCGTGAAGCGCTGTCTGCTCTCTCTCTGAGGCTGCCTCCTGTCTGGTCCTATAACCTCACCCTACATACTGTAACTCGGGGAGCACTGTCTGGTCCTATCACCTCTACATACTGTAACTCGGGGAGCACTGTCTGGTCCTATCACCTCTACATACTGTAACTAAAGGAGCACTGTCTGGTCTTATCACCTTTACATACTGTAACTAAAGGAGCACTGTCTGGTCCTATCACCTCTACATACTGTAACTGTCTGGTCCTGTCACCTCTACATACTGTAACTGTCTGGTCCTATCACCTCTACATACTGTAACTAAAGGAGCACTGTCTGGTCTTATCACCTTTACATACTGTAACTAAAGGAGCACTGTCTGGTCCTATCACCTCTACATACTGTAACTGTCTGGTCCTGTCACCTCTACATACTGTAACTGTCTGGTCCTATCACCTCTACATACTGTAACTGTCTGGTCCTGTCACCTCTACATACTGTAACTGTCTGGTCCTATCACCTCTACATACTGTAACTAAAAGGAGCACTGTCTGGTCCTATCACCTCTACATACTGTAACTAAAGGAGCACTGTCTGGTCCTGTCACCTCTACATACTGTAACTGTCTGGTCCTATCACCTCTACATACTGTAACTAAAGGAGCACTGTCTGGTCCTGTCACCTCTACATACTGTAACTGTCTGGTCCTATCACCTCTACATACTGTAACTGTCTGGTCCTATCACCTCTACATACTGTAACTGTCTGGTCCTATCACCTCTACATACTGTAACTGTCTGGTCCTATCACCTCTACATACTGTAACTGTCTGGTCCTGTCACCTCTACATACTGTAACTGTCTGGTCTGTCTGGTCCTATCACCTCTACATACTGTAACTGTCTGGTCCTATCACCTCTACATACTGTAACTGTCTGGTCCTGTCACCTCTACATACTGTAACTGTCTGGTCCTATCACCTCTACATACTGTAACTGTCTGGTCCTATCACCTCTACATACTGTAACTGTCTGGTCCTGTCACCTCTACATACTGTAACTGTCTGGTCCTATCACCTCTACATACTGTAACTGTCTGGTCCTGTCACCTCTACATACTGTAACTGTCTGGTCCTATCACCTCTACATACTGTAACTGTCTGGTCCTGTCACCTCTACATACTGTAACTGTCTGGTCCTATCACCTCTACATACTGTAACTGTCTGGTCCTGTCACCTCTACATACTGTAACTGTCTGGTCCTATCACCTCTACATACTGTAACTGTCTGGTCCTGTCACCTCTACATACTGTAACTGTCTGGTCCTGTCACCTCTACATACTGTAACTGTCTGGTCCTGTCCCCTCTACATACTGTAACTGTCTGGTCCTATCACCTCTACATACTGTAACTAAAGGAGCACTGTCTGGTCCTGTCACCTCTACATACTGTAACTGTCTGGTCCTATCACCTCTACATACTGTAACTGTCTGGTCCTTTCACCTCTACATACTGTAACTGTCTGGTCCTGTCACCTCTACATACTGTAACTAAAGGAGCACTGTCTGGTCCTGTCACCTCTACATACTGTAACTGTCTGGTCCTGTCACCTCTACATACTGTAACTGTCTGGTCCTGTCACCGCTACATACTGTAACTGTCTGGTCCTGTCACCTCTACATACTGTAACTGTCTGGTCCTATCACCTCTACATACTGTAACTGTCTGGTCCTGTCACCTCTACATACTGTAACTGTCTGGTCCTGTCACCTCTACATACTGTAACTGTCTGGTCCTATCACATGGGGTATTGTGATGTCATTATGGGGTATTGTGATGTCATTATGGGGTATTGTGATGTCATTATGGGGTATTGTGATGTCATTATGAGGTATTGTGATGTCATTATAGGATATTGTGATGTCATTATGGGGTATTGTGATGTCATTATGGGGTATTGTGATGTCATTATGGGGTATTGAGATGTCATTATGGGATATTGTGATGTCATTATGGGGTATTGTGAAGTCAGTATGGGGTATTGTGATGTCATTATGGGGTATTGTGATGTCATTATGGGATATTGAGATGTCATTATGGGGTATTGTGAAGTCATTATGGGGTATTGTGAAGTCATTATGGGGTATTGTGATGTCATTATGGGGTATTGAGATGTCATTATGGGGTATTGTGATGTCATTATGGGATATTGTGATGTCATTATGGGGTATTGTGATGTCATTATGGGGTATTGTGATGATGTCATTATGGGGTATTGTGAAGTCATTATGGGGTATTGTGATGTCATTATGGGGTATTGTGATGTCATTATGGGGTATTGTGAAGTCATTATGGGGTATTGTGATGTCATTATGGGGTATTGTGATGTCATTATGGGGTATTGTGAAGTCATTATGGGGTATTGTGATGTCATTATGGGGTATTGTGATGTCATTATGGGGTATTGTGATGTCATTATGGGGTATTGTGATGTCATTATGGGGTATTGTGATGTCATTATGGGGTATTGTGATGTCATTATGGGGTATTGTGAAGTCATTATGGGGTATTGTGAAGTCATTATGGGGTATTGTGATGTCATTATGGGGTATTGTGAAGTCATTATGGGGTATTGTGATGTCATTATGGGGTATTGTGAAGTCATTATGGGGTATTGTGATGTCATTATGGGGTATTGTGATGTCATTATGGGGTATTGTGATGTCATTATGGGGTATTGTGATGTCATTATGGGGTGTTGTGATGTCATTATGGGGTATTGTGATGTCATTATGGGGGTGTTGTGATGTCATTATGGGGTATTGAGATGTCATTATGGGGTATTGAGATGTCATTATGGGATATCGTGATGTCATTATGGGGTATTGTGAAGTCATTATGGGGGTGTTGTGATGTCATTATGGGGTATTGAGATGTCATTATGGGGTATTGAGATGTCATTATGGGATATCGTGATGTCATTATGGGGTATTGTGAAGTCATTATGGGGGTGTTGTGATGTCATTATGGGGTGTTGTGATGTCATTATGGGGTATTGTGATGTCATTATGGGGGTGTTGTGATGTCATTATGGGGTATTGTGAAGTCATTATGGGGGTGTTGTGATGTCATTATGGGGGTGTTGTGATGTCATTATGGGGTATTGTGAAGTCATTATGGGGGTGTTGTGATGTCATTATGGGGTGTTGTGATGTCATTATGGGGTGTTGTGATGTCATTATGGGGTGTTGTGATGTCATTATGGGGTATTGTGATGTCATTATGGGGGTGTTGTGATGTCATTATGGGGGTGTTGTGATGTCATTATGGGGGTGTTGTGATGTCATTATGGGGGTGTTGTGATGTCATTATGGGGTATTGTGTGTAGATTGATGAAGGAAAAAAACAATTGAATATATTTTAGAATAAGGCTGTAACGTAACAAAATGAGGAAAAAGTCAAGGGGTCTGAATACCTTCCGATTGCACTGTATATAATGCTCTGTACCCAAATGACAAAATGCTTTTCAAGTATTCTAGTCCACTGGCCCCATACAGATGTGTCTAACAGCCCATTGCACAGAGTAGATAGTCCTCCAATAGTGACCGGACTGAGAGAGAGTTCTGGACGGACAGACTCCTTCTTCAATCTGTTTGTCATCCCTTTCCATACAAGGCATCTGCACTCAACCTTTACCACCCAGATTCAGATAGCACATCATCAAAGCTACATAACTAGCCACATTACTCAACCTTCACCACCCAGATTCCACAGGAGAATAGCCACATTACTCAACCTTCACCACCCAGATTCCACAGGAGAATAGCCACATTACTCAACCTTCACCACCCAGATTCAGATAGCACATCATCAAAGCTACATAACAAGCCACATTACTCAACCTTCACCACCCAGATTCAGATAGCACATCATCAAAGCTACATAACTAGCCACATTACTCAACCTTCACCACCCAGATTCCACAGGAGAATAGCCACATTACTCAACCTTCACCACCCAGATTCCACAGGAGAATAGCCACATTACTCAACCTTCACCACCCAGATTCAGATAGCACATCACCAAAGCTACATAACAAGCCACATTACTCAACCTTCACCACCCAGATTCAGATAGCACATCATCAAAGCTACATAACTAGCCACATTACTCAACCTTCACCACCCAGATTCCACAGGAGAATAGCCACATTAGCACATCATCAACGCTGCATAAATAGCCACATTAGCACATCATCAACGCTGCATAACTAGCCACATTAGCACATCATCAACGCTGCATAACTAGCCACATTAGCACATCATCAACGCTGCATAACTAGCCACATTAGCACATCATCAACGCTGCATAAATAGCCACATTAGCACATCCTCAACGCTGCATAAATAGCCACATTAGCACATCATCAACGCTACATAACTAGCCACATTAGCACATCATCAACGCTGCATAACTAGCCACATTAGCACATTACATTTACATTACATTTAAGTCATTTAGCAGACGCTCTTATCCAGAGCGACTTACAAATTGGTGCATTCACCTTATGACATCCAGTGGGACAGTCACTTAACAATAGTGCATCTAAAACTTAGGGGGGGTGGGGTGAGAGGGATTACTTAACCTATCCTAGGTATTCCTTAAAGAGGTGGGGTTTCAGGTGTCTCCGGTGTCACATCATCAATGCTGCATAACTAGCCACATTAGCACATCATCAACGCTACATAAGTAGCTACATTAGCACATCCTCAATGCTGCATAACTAGCTCCATTAGCACATCATCAATGCTGCATAAGTAGCTACATTAGCACATCCTCAATGCTGCATAACTAGCTACATTAGCACATCATCAATGCTGCATAACTAGCTACATTAGCACATCCTCAATGCTACATAACTAGCTACATTAGCACATCCTCAACGCTGCATAACTAGCTACATTAGCACATCATCAATGCTGCATAATTAGCTACATTAGCACATCCTCAACGCTACACAAGTAGCTACATTAGCACATCCTCAATGCTGCATAACTAGCCTACATTAGCACATCCTCAACGCTACATAAGTAGCTACATTAGCACATCCTCAATGCTGCATAACTAGCTACATTAGCACATCATCAATGCTGCATAACTAGCTACATTAGCACATCCTCAATGCTGCATAACTAGCTACATTAGCACATCCTCAATGCTGCATAACTAGCTACATTAGTACATCCTCAATGCTGCATAACTAGCTACATTAGCACATCCTCAATGCTGCATAACTAGCTACATTAGCACATCCTCAATGCTGCATAACTAGCTACATTAGCACATCCTCAATGCTGCATAACTAGCTACATTAGCACACCATCAATCCTCAATGCTCCCACACTGCCCCTACTCGGATGGTATCGCGCCGTCCCAACCTTCGCTCTCTCTCCCCCGCTACTCTCTCCTCTTCCATCCTATCATCTCTTCCCTCCGCTCAAACCTTCTCCCACCTATCTCCTGATTCTGCCTCCTCAACCCTCCTCTCCTCCCTCTCTGCATCCCTTGACTCTCTATGTCCCCTATCCTCCAGGCCGGCTCGGTCCTCCCCTCCCGCTCCGTGGCTCGATGACTCATTGCGAGCTCACAGAACAGGGCTCCGGGCAGCCGAGCGGAAATGGAGGAAAACTCGCCTCCCTGCGGACCTGGCATCCTTTCACTCCCTCCTCTCTACATTTTCCTCCTCTGTCTCTGCTGCTAAAGCCACTTTCTACCACGCTAAATTCCAAGCTTCTGCCTCCAACCCTAGGAAGCTCTTTGCCACCTTCTCCTCCCTCCTGAATCCTCCGCCCCCTCCCCCCCTCCTCCCTCTCTGCAGATGACTTCGTCAACCATTTTGAAAAGAAGGTCGACGACATCCGATCCTCGTTTGCTAAGTCAAACGACACCGCTGGTTCTGCTCACACTGCCCTACCCTGTGCTCTGACCTCTTTCTCCCCTCTCTCTCCAGATGAAATCTCGCGTCTTGTGACGGCCGGCCGCCCAACAACCTGCCCGCTTGACCCTATCCCCTCCTCTCTTCTCCAGACCATTTCCGGAGACCTTCTCCCTTACCTCACCTCGCTCATCAACTCATCCCTGACCGTTGGCTACGTCCCTTCCGTCTTCAAGAGAGCGAGAGTTGCACCCCTTCTGAAAAAACCTACACTCGATCCCTCCGATGTCAACAATTACAGACCAGTATCCCTTCTTTCTTTTCTCTCCAAAACTCTTGAACGTGCCGTCCTTGGCCAGCTCTCCCGCTATCTCTCTCTGAATGACCTTCTTGATCCAAATCAGTCAGGTTTCAAGACTAGTCATTCAACTGAGACTGCTCTCCTCTGTATCACGGAGGCGCTCCGCACTGCTAAAGCTAACTCTCTCTCCTCTGCTCTCATCCTTCTAGATCTATCGGCTGCCTTCGATACTGTGAACCATCAGATCCTCCTCTCCACCCTCTCCGAGTTGGGCATCTCCGGCGCGGCCCACGCTTGGATTGCGTCCTACCTGACAGGTCGCTCCTACCAGGTGGCGTGGCGAGAATCTGTCTCCTCACCACGCGCTCTCACCACTGGTGTCCCCCAGGCTCTGTTCTTGGCCCTCTCCTATTCTCGCTATACACCAAGTCACTTGGCTCTGTCATAACCTCACATGGTCTCTCTTATCATTGCTATGCAGACGACACACAATTAATCTTCTCCTTTCCCCCTTCTGATGACCAGGTGGCGAATCGCATCTCTGCATGTCTGGCAGACATATCAGTGTGGATGACGGATCACCACCTCAAGCTGAACCTCGGCAAGACGGAGCTGCTCTTCCTCCCGGGGAAGGACTGCCCGTTCCATGATCTCGCCATCACGGTTGACAACTCCATTGTGTCCTCCTCCCAGAGCGCCAAGAACCTTGGCGTGATCCTGGACAACACCCTGTCGTTCTCAACTAACATCAAGGCGGTGGCCCGTTCCTGTAGGTTCATGCTCTACAACATCCGCAGAGTACGACCCTGCCTCACACAGGAAGCGGCGCAGGTCCTAATCCAGGCACTTGTCATCTCCCGTCTGGATTACTGCAACTCGCTGTTGGCTGGGCTCCCTGCCTGTGCCATTAAACCCCTTCAACTCATCCAGAACGCCGCAGCCCGTCTGGTGTTCAACCTTCCCAAGTTCTCTCACGTCACCCCGCTCCTCCGTTCTCTCCACTGGCTTCCAGTTGAAGCTCGCATCCGCTACAAGACCATGGTGCTTGCCTACGGAGCTGTGAGGGGAACGGCACCTCAGTACCTCCAGGCTCTGATCAGGCCCTACACCCAAACAAGGGCACTGCGTTCATCCACCTCTGGCCTGCTCGCCTCCCTACCACTGAGGAAGTACAGCTCCCGCTCAGCCCAGTCAAAACTGTTTGCTGCCCTGGCCCCCCAATGGTGGAACAAACTCCCTCACGACGCCAGGACAGCGGAGTCAATCACCACCTTCCGGAGACACCTGAAACCCCACCTCTTTAAGGAATACCTAGGATAGGTTAAGTAATCCCTCTCACCCCACCCCCCCTAAGTTTTAGATGCACTATTGTTAAGTGACTGTCCCACTGGATGTCATAAGGTGATTGCACCAATTTGTAAGTCGCTCTGGATAAGAGCGTCTGCTAAATGACTTAAATGTAAATGTAATGTAAATGTAATGTAAATGCATAACTAGCTACATTAGCACATCCTCAATGCTGCATAACTAGCTACATTAGCACATAATATAATAATAATAATAATATATGCCATTTAGCAGACGCTTTTATCCAAAGCGACTTACAGTCATGTGTGCATACATTCTACGTATGGGTGGTCCCGGGGATCGAACCCACTACCCTGGCGTTACAAGCGCCATACTCTACCAACTGAGCTACAGAAGGACATCATCAATGCTGCATAACTAGCTACATTAGCACATCATCAATGCTGCATAACTAGCTACATTAGCACATCATCAATGCTACATAACTAGCTACATTAGCACATCATCAACGCTACATAACTAGCTACATTAGCACATCCTCAACGCTACATAACTAGGTACATTAGCACGGCCACATATCAAATGTCACTTTAATTGAATTATTGGCATGTTGCTCATTCCCTGCCCTCTGCATGCAGATGGAGACTGTTGCAGCCTGACATCACTGATTACAACACAATATCCACCACTCCTCTCCTGGCAGAGAGTCGATGTGTTAAGCCACCGTCAACTACATTTCAAATGGTACCCTGTCCCCTACGTAGTGCACTACTCCTGCCCAGAGCGAGCGCAGGACAACCTTGTCCCACTACAATAGGGTGCCATAGGGGACAGTGCCAGGGAGAACACTGTTGTAGAGCCCCGGGTTCATCTCATGTGGGACATCAGATATCCTATTAGACGAGGGTGTGGATGGACTCTATTTTGAAAGCAGAGGAAATGTTACACTTCCTACTTGGTTCCTGCTGAGCAGGCAGAAAGGATGCGTTTCAAGTGGAACCCTATTCCCTACATAGTGCACTACTTTAGACCAAACAGAACCCTATTCCCTACATAGTGCACTACTTTAGACCAGATGGAACCCTATTCCCTACATAGTGCACTACTTTAGACCAAACAGAACCCTATTCCCTACATAGTGCACTACTTTAGACCAAACAGAACCCTATTCCCTACATAGTGCACTACTTTAGACCAAACAGAACCCTATTCCCTACATAGTGCACTACTTTAGACCAAACAGAACCCTATTCCCTACATAGTGCACTACTTTAGACCAAACAGAACCCTATTCCCTACATAGTGCACTACTTTAGACCAGATGGAACCCTATTCCCTACATAGTGCACTACTTTAGACCAAACAGAACCCTATTCCCTACATAGTGCACTACTTTAGACCAAACAGAACCCTATTCCCTACATAGTGCACTACTTTAGACCAGATGGAACCCTATTCCCTACATAGTGCACTACTTTAGACCAAACAGAACCCTATTCCCTACATAGTGCACTACTTTAGACCAGATGGAACCCTATTCCCTACATAGTGCACTACTTTAGACCAAACAGAACCCTATTCCCTACATAGTGCACTACTTTAGACCAGATGGAACCCTATTCCCTACATAGTGCACTACTTTAGACCAAACAGAACCCTATTCCCTACATAGTGCACTACTTTAGACCAAATGGTACCCTATTCCCTACATAGTGCACTTCTTTAGACCAAATCCCTTTTGGCCCTACAGTATATAGGGGACTAGGTGCCATTTAGGAGGTAGCATAGACTAGAGCCTTTTATGGACACCTCTGACAAGGAGAGTCTTTCTTCAGTCAGTCTCAAACAGAACTGTAGTCACTGGCAGTATAGTGTCTTTCTGAGAAGATAGGACCAGTATTGGAGGTCTGAATGACATCAGGTAGAACATTGACTCAGTGATGATGTCATCATGACGAGCAGAAATATACCTGATCTGTCTGAACCAATCACAATGTTTTATACTTTATATGACAAAAGGCAACATGAGTTATTAATGCTGGTTATCAATAGAGCTCTCTGGCAGTTAGTCAGACAGTCATACAGTCAGACAGTCAGACGGTCAATCAATCAGTCAGACAGTCAGATGGTCAGTCAGACGGTCAGACAGTCAGTCAATGAGATGGTCAGACAGCCAGTCAATGAGATGGTCAGTCAGTCAGACAGTTAGCCTGTCAGTCAGTCAGGTGGTCAGTCAGATGGTCAGTCAGTCAGCCTGTCAGTCAGTCAGGTGGTCAGTCAGTCCGACAGTTAGCCTGTCAGTCAGTCAGGTGGTCAGTCAGATGGTCAGTCAGTCAGCCAGTCAGTCAGACAGTTAGCCTGTCAGTCAGTCAGGTGGTCAGTCAGATGGTCAGACAGTCAGTCAATGAGATGGTCAGTCAGTCAGTCAGATGGTCAGTCAGTCAGACAGTTAGCCTGTCAGACAGTCAGTCAGGTGGTCAGTCAGATGGTCAGTCAGTCAGACATTCAGACAGTCAGCCAATCAGACAGACAGTCAGATGGTCAGTCAGCCAGTCAGTCAGCCAGTCAGTCAGATGGTCAGTCAGACAGTCAGTCAGACAGTCAGTTAGATGGTCAGTCAGTCAGACAATCAGTCATTCAGTCAGTCAGTCAGATGCTCAGACAGTCAGACAGTCAGACAGTCAGTCAGTCAGTCAGTCAAACAGAAGTCTTAAACCTCTAGTGACTACCCATCCCGCATGCGGGAGCGTAATCATCGCCTGACACTAATTAGCATAACCAACAGACATAAATATTCCTAGAAAATATTCCTATTCATGAAACACAGCTTATGCTTTTGTTAATCACCCTGTCATCTCAGATATTCAAAATATGCTTTACAGCCAAAGCTAGACAAGCATTTGTGTAAGTTTATCGATAGCCTAGCATAGCATTTTGTCCAGCTAGCAGCAGGTAACTTGGTCACGGAAATCAGAAAAGTTATCAAATGAAATCGTTTACCTTTGATGAGCTTCGGATGTTTTCACTCACAAGACTCCCAGTTAGATAGCAAATGTTCCTTTTTTCCCAAAATATGATTTTTGTAGGCGAAATAGCTCCGTTTGTTCTTTACGTTTGCAGTCACTAAAACGCCGAAAAATATTCCAAATTAGCTCCATAATATCGACAGAAACATGGCAAACGTTGTTTATAATCAATCCTCAAGGTGTTTTTCAAATATCTATTCAATAATATATCCACTGGGACAATTGTTTTTTCAGTAGGACCAATTGGAATAATGGCTACCTCTGTATTTTACGCGAGAGTCACGATGGGAGCATCAGGTGACCACATGCGCAATGTAGCCGCTTACGGGTATTCTTCAACATAAATGCGTAAAACTACGTCACAATGCTGTAGACACCTTGGGGAATACGGAGAAAAAGTAATCTGGTTGATAGCCCATTCACTGCTCAATCGGGACGCATTGGAATGCAGAGCTTTCAAAAGATGAGTCACTTCCGGATTGGATTTTTCTCAGGCTTTCGCCTGCAACATCAGTTCTGTTATA
Source organism: Oncorhynchus gorbuscha (assembly GCF_021184085.1). Lineage (NCBI taxonomy): Eukaryota > Metazoa > Chordata > Actinopteri > Salmoniformes > Salmonidae > Oncorhynchus > Oncorhynchus gorbuscha. The sequence continues at coordinate 287,263 of NW_025745773.1, read as the reverse complement.
CTCACAGACAATATTTTTACAGTTTTGGAAACTTTAGAGTGTTTTCTATGCTAAACTGTCAATTATATGCATATTCTAGCATCTTGTCTTGACAAAATATCCTGTTTACTACGGGAATGTTATTTTCCCAAAAATGAAAATACTGCCCCCTAGTCACAAAAGGTTTTAATCAGTGCCCCCCAGTCCTCCTTTAAACCTCTTCCTCTTTTAAAATGTCGTACACAAATCAAACTACCTGAAGCAAGGATATGCATTTTCTGGATACTATTTGAAAGGAAACACTTTGAAGTTTGTGGTAGTAATGTAGGAGAATAAAACACAAAAGATCTGGTAAAAGATCACACGAAGAAAAAAATGTGTGTTTTCTATTTTTATTTGAAAAGCAAAGCCAGACATTGAGACAGGAAGCTGAGATCAGGGCCCTGCATGTAATGAACTTCGTCTGTTGTTTGGAGAGAGTCAGACCGAAATGCAGCGTGTAGGTTACTCATGACTTTTAATGAAGATAATGCGGTACATGAAATAACTGAAAATACGAAAACAACAAACGAGTGAAACTAATTACAGCCTATCTGGTGACTAACACAGAGACAGGTACAATCACCCACGAAATACAACGCGCACTCAAGCTACCTAAATACGGTTCCCAATCCGAGACAACTAGAATCAGCTGACTCCAATTAGGAATCGCCTCAGGCAGCCAAGCCTAACTAGACACACCCCTACTAATACACACTCCTAATTAATACAAACCCCAATACGAAATACAACATATAAACCCATGTCACACCCTGGCCTACCCAAACATATAACAAAAACACAAGATACAATGACCAAGGCGTGACACTGCATCAATACCTTATTATGATTTATTTAATCAGGGGATGAGCCCTGCATCAATACCTTATTATGATTTATTAACCTTTATTTAATCAGGGGATGAGCCCTGCATCAATACCTTATTATGATTTATTAACCTTTATTTAATCAGGGGATGAGCCCTGCATCAATACCTTATTATGATTTATTAACCTTTATTTAATCAGGGGATGAGCCCTGCATCAATACCTTATTATGATTTATTAACCTTTATTTAATCAGGGATGAGCCCTGCATCAATACCTTATTATGATTTATTAACCTTTATTTAATCAGGGGATGAGCCCTGCATCAATACCTTATTATGATTTATTAACCTTTATTTAATCAGGGGATGAGCCCTGCATCAATACCTTATTATGATTTATTAACCTTTATTTAACCAGGGGATGAGCCCTGCATCAATACCTTATTATGATTTATTAACCTTTATTTAATCAGGGGATGAGCCCTGCATCAATACCTTATTATGATTTATTAACCTTTATTTAATCAGGGATGAGCCCTGCATCAATACCTTATTATGATTTATTAACCTTTATTTAATCAGGGGATGAGCCAATGCATCAATACCTTATTATGATTTATTAACCTTTATTTAATCAGGGGATGAGCCCTGCATCAATACCTTATTATGATTTATTAACCTTTATTTAATCAGGGGATGAGCCCTGCATCAATACCTTATTATGATTTATTAACCTTTATTTAATCAGGGGATGAGCCCTGCATCAATACCTTATTATGATTTATTAACCTTTATTTAACCAGGGGATGAGCCCTGCATCAATACCTTATTATGATTTATTAACCTTTATTTAATCAGGGGATGAGCCCTGCATCAATACCTTATTATGATTTATTAACCTTTATTTAATCAGGGGATGAGCCCTGCATCAATACCTTATTATGATTTATTAACCTTTATTTAATCAGGGGATGAGCCCTGCATCAATACCTTATTATGATTTATTTAATCAGGGGATGAGCCCTGCATCAATACCTTATTATGATTTATTAACCTTTATTTAATCAGGGGATGAGCCCTGCATCAATACCTTATGATTTATTTAACCAGGGAATGAGCCCTGCATCAATACATCAACAATATTTATTCCGTGCTGGAATGAAAACTGGCTCCTATCTGACGATATAAGACATGTCTATTTCCCGTTCTAGTCATATATCGCATACTGAGCAGCAGCTGTCCCGATTTCGGGACACTGATCGTGTGGAGGTTATAATCAGGCTCCTGTTTAAATGAACCATATTAAACAGGCTGGTATTTATGTGTATTGAACAACGACCGCATGGCGAGATGTGGGGCTGTGAGAAATTAACCTCCTCCAAGTGTTTGGTTGCCAAGCGTGTAAATGCTGTCAAATAAATACACGGAGCCAGTCCTTTTCTCCTGTGGATAATCTGTGACAATAATGATAATCTGTTATAATGGGTTCTAATTATGATAATCTGTTATGTGTTATTGTCTCGGAGTAGAAAAGGTCACCCCTTGGATATTCCTATTAATTATTTATTCTAATTAGGAAGTGGAAGGAGCAGGAAGTCATTTTGATCGCCCACTTCCATTAGTCTGGGGTTGAATCTTCCCCCGTCTGGGAAAGCTGAATGTGCTGAATGGAGGAGAATGAAAAGGAAACCCCTTGGATTGAGGAAGGAATCCCCTTGGCTTGAGGAAGGAATCCCCTTGGCTTGAGGAAGGAATCCCCTTGGCTTGAGGAAGGAATCCCCTTGGATTGAGGAAGGAATCCCCTTGGATTGAGGAAGGAATCCCCTTGGATTGAGGAAGGAATCCCCTTGGATTGAGGAAGGAATGCCCTTGGATTGAGGAAGGAATTACCCTTGGATTGAGGAAGGAATCCCCTTGGATTGAGGAAGGAATCCCCTTGGATTGAGGAAGGAATCCCCTTGGATTGAGGAAGGAATCCCCTTGGATTGAGGAAGGAATCCCCTTGGATTGAGGAAGGAATCCCCTTGGATTGAGGAAGTAATCCCCTTGGATTGAGGATGGAATCCCCTTGGATTGAGGAAGGAATCCCCTTGGCTTGAGGAAGGAAACCCCTTGGTTTGAGGAAGGAATCCCCTTGGATTGAGGAAGGAATCTCCTTGGATTGAGGAAGGAATCCCCTTGGCTTGAGGAAGGCACCGTTACTGGATCCTCTGCATGATATATTCTAGAGGGGAAATGTCTTGGTCTGATTCAGATCTTTGTTAGAGGAAAATACACATCCCGTTTGAAGTGATGACCTCTCACCTCATTGCTTTGAACATATCACAACACATAACGTATCATATAACATCATTTAATAACATACCATAACGTATCATATAACCATCATGGTTAACAGTACTGTTGACCCTGAGGGCTCTTTTATGATGCCCCCTAAACATCATGGTTAACAGTACTGTTGAGGCACCATTTAATAATATACCATAACGTATCCCGCTTATGACCATCATATATAACGTATCATATAACATCATTTAATAACTGCCATAAGGGCTCTTTTATGATCATATAACATCATTTAATAGTACTGTTGACCCTGAGGGCTCATATGTCTTAAGACATCATGGTTAACAGTAGGGCTCTTTTAAAATACCCATAACCCCCAGACATCATGGTTAACAGTACTGTTGACCCTCATCATTTTTGAACCCCCTACCACCCCATAGACATCATATAACATCATTTAATAACATACTCATAACGATCCCCCTAACCCCCTATCATCATGGTTAACAGTACTGTTGACCCTGAGGGCTCTTTTATGATGCCCCCTACCCCCCTAGACATCATGGTTAACAGTACTGTTGACCCTGAGGGCTCTTTTATGATGCCCCCTACCCCCCAGACATCATGGTTAACAGTACTGTTGACCCTGAGGGCTCTTTTATGATGCCCCCTACCCCCTAGACATCATGGTTAACAGTACTGTTGACCCTGAGGGCTCTTTTATGATGCCCCTACCCCCTAGACATCATGGTTAACAGTACTGTTGACCCTGAGGGCTCTTTTATGATGCCCCCTACCCCCTAGACATCATGGTTAACAGTACTGTTGACCCTGAGGGCTCTTTTATGATGCCCCCTACCCCCAGACATCATGGTTAACAGTACTGTTGACCCTGAGGGCTCTTTTATGATGCCCCCTACCCCCTAGACATCATGGTTAACAGTACTGTTGACCCTGAGGGCTCTTTTATGATGCCCCCTACCCCCTAGACATCATGGTTAACAGTACTGTTGACCCTGGGGCTCTTTAGCCCCTGAGGGCTCTTTTTTATGATGCCCCCTACCCCCCCCAGACATCATGGTTAACAGTACTGTTGACCCTGAGGGCTCTTTTATGATGCCCCCTACCCCCCAGACATCATGGTTAACAGTACTGTTGACCCTGAGGGCTCTTTTATGATGCCCCCTACCCCCTAGACATCATGGTTAACAGTACTGTTGACCCTGAGGGCTCTTTTATGATGCCCCCTACCCCCTAGACATCATGGTTAACAGTACTGTTGACCCTGAGGGCTCTTTTATGATGCCCCCTACCCCCAGACATCATGGTTAACAGTACTGTTGACCCTGAGGGCTCTTTTATGATGCCCCCTACCCCCCAGACATCATGGTTAACAGTACTGTTGACCCTGAGGGCTCTTTTATGATGCCCCCTACCCCCAGACATCATGGTTAACAGTACTGTTGACCCTGAGGGCTCTTTTATGATGCCCCCCCCCAGACCCCCCCTGAGACATCATGGTTAACAGTACTGTTGACCCTGAGGGCTCTTTTAAGATGCCCCCTACCCCCTAGACATCATGGTTAACAGTACTGTTGACCCTGAGGGCTCTTTTAAGATGCCCCCTACCCCCTAGACATCATGGTTAACAGTACTGTTGACCCTGAGGGCTCTTTTATGATGCCCCCTACCCCCTAGACATCATGGTTAACAGTACTGTTGACCCTGAGGGCTCTTTTATGATGCCCCCTACCCCCCTAGACATCATGGTTAACAGTACTGTTGACCCTGAGGGCTCTTTTAAGATGCCCCCTACCCCCCTAGACATCATGGTTAACAGTACTGTTGACCCTGAGGGCTCTTTTATGATGCCCCCTACCCCCCTAGACATCATGGTTAACAGTACTGTTGACCCTGAGGGCTCTTTTATGATGCCCCCTACCCCCCTAGACATCATGGTTAACAGTACTGTTGTGTTCCTCCTCCTCCTCATATTCAGATATTATAAAGCAAGAGGAGATTTACATCTGATTTAAATTGTGTGCATTTAGGCAAACAGCAACAATGTCTATTTTAATGGCCTGTATTGGCTGGGCGAATATGGGAAGTAGCTTGGTAAAGTACGTGATCAAAACACTAAGTCACAATAGCTGTCTACTTTAAGACCAAAGTTTAACATATTTAAACCCCTTTTCAAACATGAAATATGTCTTTCATTGTTCACTCAATCAATGTGGGCTTCAATATATACTTATGGCTCTTTTGACAAATTCACAGTCCTTCTTTTAAAACCACAGGAAGGCTTTGGAAAGATGGGATAAGTACATGCTATCATTTTCCACTTGAGATTCTGCACCGTTATTCCTAACAAGCAGGAGAACAGACTTTTTGAACAGACAGTTTTGGACAGATTCTCCCTCTCTCTCAGTTCTGGTCTCCCTCGGTCTCTTCAACAGACAGTTCTGGCCAGGTTCTCCCCTCTCCTCGGTCTCTTAAACAGACAGTTTTGGCTCTTTTACAAATCTCCAGATCTCTCCCTCGGTCTCTTCAACAGACAGTTCTGGCCAGAATCTTCCCCAAAATCTCCTCGGTCTCTTCAACAGACAGTTCTGGCCAGATTCTCCCCCTCTCCCTCGGTCTCTTAAACAGACAGTTCTGGCCAGGTTCTCCCCTCTCTCTCAGTCTCTTAAACAGACAGTTCTGGCCAGGTTCTCCCCTCTCTCTCGGTCTCTTAAACAGACAGTTCTGGCCAGGTTCTCCCCTCTCTCTCGGTCTCTTCAACAGACAGTTCTGGCCAGATTCTCCCCTCTCCCTCGGTCTCTTCAACAGACAGTTCTGGCCAGATTCTCCTCCAAATCTCCTCTCCACAGGTCTCTTCAACAGACAGTTCTGGCCAGATTCTCCCCTCTCCCTCGGTCTCTTCAACAGACAGTTCTGGCCAGATTCTCCCCTCTCCTCGGTCTCTTCAACAGACAGTTCTGGCCAGAATCTCCTCTCCCTCGGTCTCTTCAACAGACAGTTCTGGCCAGATTCTCCCCTCTCCCCTCGGTCTCTTCAACAGACAGTTCTGGCCAGGTTCTCCCCTCTCCTCGGTCTCTTCAACAGACAGTTCTGGCCAGAGACATCTCCTCTCTCCCTCGGTCTCTTCAACAGACAGTTCTGGCCAGATTCTCCCAGATTCTCTCCCTCGGTCTCTTCAACAGACAGTTCTGGCCAGATTCTCCCCTCCCTCGACAGTCTCTTCAACAGACAGTTCTGGCCAACAGACAGTTCTCCCTCCTCTCCTCGGTCTCTTCAACAGACAGTTCTGAAAATCTTTTCACCAACAAACTATCATGGTCCAAACATACCAAGACAGTTGTGAAGAGGGCACGACAACGCCTATTCCCTCTCAGGAGACTGAAAAGATTTGGCATGGGTCCTCAGATCCTCAAAGTTCTACAGCTGCACCATTAGAGCATCCTAACTGGCTGCATCACCGCCTGGTATGGCAACTGCTCGGCCTCCGAGTAGTGCATACGGCCCAGCACATCACTGTGACCAAGCTCCCTGCCATCCAGGACCTCTATACCAGGCGGTGTCAGAGGAAGGCATTGTCAAAGACTCCAGCCACCCTAGTCATAGACTGTTCTGTCTGATACCGCACGGCAAGCGGTACCGGAGCACCAAGTCTAGGTCCAAAAGGCTTCTAAACAGCTTCTAACCTGTACCCCTACCTACATGTACACATTACCTGGTACCCCAACCTACAGGTACACATTACCTAGACTAACCTGTACCCCTACCTACATGTACACATTACCTTGTACCCCTACCTACAGGTACACATGACCTAGACTAACCTGTACCCCTACCTACATGTACACATTACCTAGACTAACCTGTACCCCTACCTACAGGTACACATTACCTAGACTAACCTGTACCCCAACCTACAGGTACACATTACCTAGACTAACCTGTACCCCAACCTACATGTACACATTACCTTGTACCCCAACCTACAGGTACACATTACCTAGACTAACCTGTACCCCTACCTACATGTACACATTACCTTGTACCCCTACCTACAGGTACACATTACCTAGACTAACCTGTACCCCAACCTACAGGTACACATTACCTAGACTAACCTGTACCCCTACCTACATGTACACATTACCTTGTACCCCTACCTACATGTACACATTACCTAGACTAACCTGTACCCCTACCTACAGGTACACATTACCTAGACTAACCTGTACCCCTACCTACATGTACACATTACCTTGTACCCCTACCTACAGGTACACATTACCTAGACTAACCTGTACCCCAACCTACAGGTACACATTACCTAGACTAACCTGTACCCCAACCTACATGTACACATTACCTAGACTAACCTGTACCCCAACCTGTACCCCTACCTACATGTGCACATTACCTAGACTAACCTGTACCCCTACCTACATGTACACATTACCTAGACTAACCTCTACCCCTACCTACATGTACACATTACCTTGTACCCCTACCTACAGGTACACATTACCTAGACTAACCTCTACCCCTACCTACATGTACACATTACCTTGTACCCCTACCTACAGGTACACATTACCTAGACTAACCTGTACCCCTACCTACATGTACACATTACCTTGTACCCCAACCTACATGTACACATTACCTAGACTAACCTGTACCCCAACCTGTACCCCTACCTACAGGTACACATTACCTAGACTAACCTGTACCCCAACCTGTACCCCTACCTACATGTACACATTACCTAGACTAACCTGTACCCCAACCTGTACCCCTACCTACAGGTACACATTACCTAGACTAACCTGTACCCCAACCTACATGTACACATTACCTTGTACCCCAACCTGTACCCCTACCTACAGGTACACATTACCTAGACTAACCTGTACCCCTACCTACATGTACACATTACCTAGACTAACCTGTACCCCTACCTGTACCCCTACCTACAGGTACACATTACCTAGACTAACCTGTACCCCAACCTACAGGTACACATTACCTAGACTAACCTGTACCCCAACCTACAGGTACACATTACCTAGACTAACCTGTACCCCTACCTACATGTACACATTACCTTGTACCCCAACCTACATGTACACATTACCTAGACTAACCTGTACCCCAACCTGTACCCCTACCTACATGTACACATTACCTTGTACCCCAACCTACATGTACACATTACCTAGACTAACCTGTACCCCAACCTACATGTACACATTACCTTGTACCCCTACCTACAGGTACACATTACCTAGACTAACCTGTACCCCAACCTACATGTACACATTACCTTGTACCCCTACCTACAGGTACACATTACCTAGACTAACCTGTACCCCTACCTACACACATTACCTTCACTAACCCCAACCTACATGTACACATTACCTAGACTAACCTGTACCCCAACCTACATGTACACATTACCTAGACTAACCTGTACCCCTACCTACAGGTACACATTACCTTGTACCCCTACCTACAGGTACACATTACCTAGACTAACCTGTACCCCTACCTACATGTACACATTACCTTGACTAACCTGTACCCCAACCTACATGTACACATTACCTTGTACCCCTACCTACAGGTACACATTACCTAGACTAACCTGTACCCCTACCTACAGGTACACATTACCTAGACTAACCTGTACCCCAACCTACAGGTACACATTACCTAGACTAACCTGTACCCCTACCTACAGGTACACATTACCTAGACTAACCTGTACCATTACCTAACCTGTACACACATTACCTACCCCTACCTACATGTACACATTACCTAGACTAACCTGTACCCCTACCTACATGTACACATTACCTAGACTAACCTGTACCCCAACCTACAGGTACACATTACCCCACCTACAGGTACACATTACCTAGACTAACCTGTACCCCAACCTACAGGTACACATTACCTTGTACCCCAACCTACATGTACACATTACCTAGACTAACCTGTACCCCAACCTACATGTACACATTACCTAGACTAACCTGTACCCCAACCTACAGGTACACATTACCTAGACTAACCTGTACCCCTACCTACATGTACACATTACCTAGACTAACCTCTACCCCTACCTACATGTACACATTACCTTGTACCCCTACCTACATGTACACATTACCTAGACTAACCTGTACCCCTACCCACTGTAATCCTAGTACTCTGTTCCACTGTAGTTCTCTGTTCCACTGTAGTTCTCTGTTCCACTGTAGTTCTCTGTTCCACTGTAGTCCTCTGTTCCACTGCAGTCCTCTGTTCCTCTGTAGTCCTCTGTTCCACTGTAGTCCTCTGTTCCACTGTAGTCCTCTGTTCCACTGTAGTTCTCTGTTCCACTGTAGTTCTCTGTTCCACTGTAGTTCTCTGTTCCACTGTAGTTCCACTGTAGTTCCACTGTAGTTCTCTGTTCCACTGTAGTTCTCTGTTCCACTGTAGTTCTCTGTTCCACTGTAATCCTGTTCCACTGTAGTTCTCTGTTCCACTGTAGTTCTCTGTTCCACTGTAGTTCTCTGTTCCACTGTAGTTCTCTGTTCCACTGTAGTTCTCTGTTCCACTGTAATCCTGTTCCACTGTAGTTCTCTGTTCCACTGTAGTTCTCTGTTCCACTGTAGTTCTCTGTTCCACTGTAGTTCTTTGTTCCACTGTAGTTCTCTGTTCCACTGTAATCCTGTTCCACTGTAATCCTGTTCCACTGTAGTCCTCTGTTCCACTGTAGTTCTCTGTTCCACTGTAATCCTGTTCCACTGTAGTCCTCTGTTCCACTGTAATCCTGTTCCACTGTAGTCCTCTGTTCCACTGTAATCCTGTTCCACTGTAATCCTCTGTTCCACTGTAATCCTGTTCCACTGTAGTCCTCTGTTCCACTGTAATCCTGTTCCACTGTAGTCCTCTGTTCCACTGTAATCCTGTTCCACTGTAGTTCTCTGTTCCACTGTAATCCTGTTCCACTGTAGTCCTCTGTTCCACTGTAATCCTGTTCCACTCTAATCCTCTGTTCCACTGTAGTCCTGTTCCACTGTAGTCCTGTTCCACTGTAGTCCTGTTCCACTGTAGTCCTGTTCCACTGTAATCCTCTGTTCCACTGTAATCCTGTTCCACTGTAGTCCTGTTCCACTGTAATCCTGTTCCACTGTAGTTCTCTGTTCCACTGTAATCCTGTTCCACTGTAGTCCTCTGTTCCACTGTAATCCTGTTCCACTGTAATCCTCTGTTCCACTGTAATCCTGTTCCACTGTAGTCCTGTTCCACTGTAATCCTGTTCCACTGTAGTTCTCTGTTCCACTGTAATCCTGTTCCACTGTAGTCCTCTGTTCCACTGTAATCCTGTTCCACTGTAATCCTCTGTTCCACTGTAGTCCTGTTCCACTGTAGTCCTGTTCCACTGTAGTCCTGTTCCACTGTAGTCCTGTTCCACTGTAATCCTGTTCCACTGTAGTCCTGTTCCACTGTAGTCCTGTTCCACTGTAGTCCTGTTCCACTGTAATCCTGTTCCACTGTAGTCCTGTTCCACTGTAGTCCTGTTCCACTGTAATCCTGTTCCACTGTAGTCCTGTTCCACTGTAGTCCTGTTCCACTGTAGTCCTGTTCCACTGTAATCCTGTTCCACTGTAATCCTGTTCCACTGTAGTCCTGTTCCACTGTAGTCCTGTTCCACTGTAGTCCTGTTCCACTGTAATCCTGTTCCACTGTAGTCCTGTTCCACTGTAGTCCTGTTCCACTGTAGTCCTGTTCCACTGTAATCCTGTTCCACTGTAATCCTGTTCCTCTGCAGTCCTGTTCCACTTCCACTGTAGTCCTGTTCCACTGTAGTCCTCTGTTCCACTGTAGTCCTCTGTTCCACTGTAGTCCTCTGTTCCACTGTAGTCCTCTGTTCCACTGTAGTCCTGTTCCACTGTAGTCCTGTTCCACTGTAGTCCTGTTCCACTGTAATCCTGTTCCACTGTAGTCCTGTTCCACTGTAGTCCTGTTCCACTGTAGTCCTGTTCCACTGTAATCCTGTTCCACTGTAGTCCTGTTCCACTGTAATCCTGTTCCTCTGTAGTCCTGTTCCACTGTAGTCTTGTTCCACTGTAGTCCTGTTCCACTGTAGTCCTGTTCCACTGTAGTCTTCTGTTCCACTGTAGTCCTGTTCCACTGTAGTCCTGTTCCACTGTAGTCATGTTCCACTGTAGTCCTGTTCCACTGTAGTCCTGTTCCACTGTAGTCCTGTTCCACTGTAATCCTGTTCCTCTGTAATCCTGTTCCTCTGTAGTCCTGTTCCACTGTCCTGTTCCTGTTCCACTGTAGTCCTGTTCCACTGTAGTCCTCTGTTCCACTGTAGTCCTCTGTTCCACTGTAGTCCTGTTCCACTGTAGTCCTGTTCCACTGTAGTCCTGTTCCACTGTAATCCTGTTCCACTGTAGTCCTGTTCCACTGTAGTCCTGTTCCACTGTAGTCCTGTTCCACTGTAATCCTGTTCCACTGTAGTCCTGTTCCACTGTAATCCTGTTCCTCTGTAGTCCTGTTCCACTCTAGTCCTGTTCCACTGTAGTCTTGTTCCACTGTAGTCCTGTTCCACTGTAGTCCTCTGTTCCACTGTAGTCCTCTGTTCCACTGTAGTCCTGTTCCACTGTAGTCCTGTTCCACTGTAGTCCTGTTCCACTGTAGTCCTGTTCCACTGTAATCCTGTTCCACTGTAATCCTGTTCCACTGTAGTCCTGTTCCACTGTAGTCCTGTTCCACTGTAGTCCTGTTCCACTGTAGTCCTGTTCCACTGTAGTCCTGTTCCACTGTAATCCTGTTCCACTGTAGTCCTGTTCCACTGTAGTCCTGTTCCTCTGTAATCCTGTTCCACTGTAGTCCTGTTCCACTGTAGTCCTGTTCCACTGTAGTCCTGTTCCACAGTAGTCCTCTGTTCCACTGTAGTCCTGTTCCACTGTAGTCCTGTTCCACTGTAGTCCTGTTCCACTGTAGTCCTGTTCCATTGTAATCCTGTTCCACTGTAGTCCTGTTCCACTGTAGTCCTGTTCCACTGTAATCCTGTTCCACTGTAATCCTGTTCCACTGTAGTCCTGTTCCACTGTAATCCTGTTCCACTGTAATCCTGTTCCACTGTAGTCCTGTTCCACTGTAGTCCTGTTCTGTTCCACTGTAGTCCTGTTCCACTGTAATCCTGTTCCACTGTAGTCCTGTTCCACTGTAGTCCTGTTCCACTGTAGTCCTGTTCCACTGTAATCCTGTTCCACTGTAGTCCTGTTCCACTGTAGTCCTGTTCCACTGTAATCCTGTTCCACTGTAGTCCTGTTCCACTGTAGTCCTCTGTTCCACTGTAGTCCTGTTCCACTGTAGTCCTCTGTTCCACTGTAGTCCTCTGTTCCACTGTAGTCCTGTTCCACTGTAGTCCTGTTCCACTGTAGTCCTGTTCCACTGTAATCCTGTTCCACTGTAGTCCTGTTCCACTGTAGTCCTGTTCCACTGTAGTCCTGTTCCACTGTAATCCTGTTCCACTGTAGTCCTGTTCCACTGTAATCCTGTTCCTCTGTAGTCCTGTTCCACTGTAGTCTTGTTCCACTGTAGTCCTGTTCCACTGTAGTCCTGTTCCACTGTAGTCCTGTTCCACTGTAGTCTTCTGTTCCACTGTAGTCCTGTTCCACTGTAGTCCTGTTCCACTGTAGTCATGTTCCACTGTAGTCCTGTTCCACTGTAGTCCTGTTCCACTGTAGTCCTGTTCCACTGTAATCCTGTTCCTCTGTAATCCTGTTCCTCTGTAGTCCTGTTCCACTGTAGTCCTGTTCCACTGTAGTCCTGTTCCACTGTAGTCCTGTTCCACTGTAGTCCTCTGTTCCACTGTAGTCCTGTTCCACTGTAGTCCTGTTCCACTGTAGTCCTGTTCCACTGTAATCCTGTTCCACTGTAGTCCTGTTCCACTGTAGTCCTGTTCCACTGTAGTCCTGTTCCACTGTAATCCTGTTCCACTGTAGTCCTGTTCCACTGTAATCCTGTTCCTCTGTAGTCCTGTTCCACTCTAGTCCTGTTCCACTGTAGTCTTGTTCCACTGTAGTCCTGTTCCACTGTAGTCCTCTGTTCCACTGTAGTCCTGTTCCACTGTAGTCCTGTTCCACTGTAGTCCTGTTCCACTGTAGTCCTGTTCCACTGTAATCCTGTTCCACTGTAATCCTGTTCCACTGTAGTCCTGTTCCACTGTAGTCCTGTTCCACTGTAGTCCTGTTCCACTGTAATCCTGTTCCACTGTAGTCCTGTTCCACTGTAGTCCTGTTCCACTGTAGTCCTGTTCCACTGTAATCCTGTTCCACTGTAGTCCTGTTCCACTGTAGTCCTGTTCCACTGTAGTCCTGTTCCACTGTAGTCCTGTTCCACTGTAATCCTGTTCCACTGTAGTCCTGTTCCACTGTAGTCCTGTTCCACTGTTGTCCTCTGTTCCACTGTAGTCCTGTTCCACTGTAGTCCTGTTCCTCTGTAGTCCTGTTCCACTGTAGTCCTGTTCCACTTAGTCCTCTGTTCCACTGTAGTCCTGTTCCACTGTAGTCCTGTTCCACTGTAGTCCTGTTCCACTGTAGTCCTGTTCCACTGTAATCCTGTTCCACTGTAGTCCTCTGTGAATGGCAGTGGGCCAAGACAGTCCATCTTTTAGCCGCTGGACATATTTGATGGCCAGGTCGATAACCACAGCCGTTTATGAACCAATCAGCAGACCCGTCCTTCAGCAACCACATCTATGTGGTCAGACAGCCTCAGACAGCATCACTGACCCCTATTGGCTTCCACTGTGTGTCTCTCTACTGTCTTTCTGTCTGTCTGAAGCAGGATATCAACAGAGAAGACCTTTCTGGAAACATTACAATGAGGACAGAGACAGGGGAGGGTGGGAGGAGGCAGAAGGATGTTGGTCACGTCAGGAGATGGATGATTCTGAGGTTTCTGCATGGTTGGATGAGTCATTATAAAGGGTTGGATGAATTATAAAGGGTTGGATGAGTCATTATAAAGGGTTGGATGAGTCATTATAAAGGGTTGGATGAGTCATTATAAAGGGCTGGATGTGTCATTATAAAGAGTTGGATGAGTCATTATAAAGGGTTGGATGAGTCATTGTAAAGGGTTGGATGAGTCATTATAAAGGGTTGGATGAGTCATTATAAAGGGTTGGATGAGTCATTATAAAGGGTTGGATGAGTCATTATAAAGGGTTGGATGAGTCATTATAAAGGGTTGGATGAGTCATTATAAAGGGTTGGATGACTCATTATAAAGGGTGGGATGAGTCATTATAAAGGGTTGGATGAGTCATTATAAAGGGTTGGATGAGTCATTATAAAGGGTTGGATGAGTCATTATAAAGGGTTGGATGAGTCATTATAAAGGGTTGGATGAGTCATTATAAAGGGTTGGATGAGTCATTATAAAGGGTTGGATGAGTCATTATAAAGGGTTGGATGAGTCATATATATATATTATTGTCTGAAATTATTATTATTGAACTTGATTCTTCCTGTGTTTTTTAATTTATGGGAAGACGAAGCCTTTGACGAGTTCATCTGTTCAATGTGAAATCAAGACATCTGCAAAACGCTGTTGTAGATTCTGAGGTTTCTGATTGGATGAATCATTAGTAAAGCTGATCTTCATGAGGAAACTCTCCCTGTTTCTCTTCCTGTGGTTGTAATTGATAGACGTGTCCACGATGGGTTCATGACTTCCTGTTTCTCTTCCTGTGGTTGTAATTGATAGACGTGTCCACGATGGGTTCATGACTTCCTGTTTCTCTTCCTGTGGTTGTAATTGATCGACGTGTCCACGATGGGTTCATGACTTCCTGTTTCTCTTCCTGTGGTTGTAATTGATAGACGTGTCCACGATGGGTTCATGACTTCCTGTTTCTCTTCCTGTGTAATTGATAGTTGTAATTGATAGACGTGTCCACGATGGGTTCATGACTTCCTGTTTCTCTTCCTGTGGTTGTAATTGATCGTTGTGTTTGATGGGTTCATGACTTCCTGTTTCTCTTCCTGTGGTTGTAATTGATCAACGTGTCCACGATGGGTTCATGACTTCCTGTTTCACTTCCTGTGGTTGTAATTGATAGACGTGTCCACGATGGGTTCCTGACTTCCTGTTTCTCTTCCTGTGGTTGTAATTGATAGACGTGTCCAAAACGATGGGTCTTCAATGTAGACTAATTAGAAGGACACACTGAAACTTGCCCATCTTTGTATATAAGCAATTCCAATGTGTCGCAATGCTTTGCTTTATCTTGGTCAGGGTCACAGTTGCAAATGAGAACTTGTTCTCAACTAGCCTACCTGTCACGTTCGTTAGAATAACTGGACCAAAGCGCAGCGTGATCTGACCCACATCTTTTTATTTCTAGGTGAAACTCACAGCAAAACAAAAACAATAAATCTCAAACGAAACGTGAAGATAAACAATATTGCTAACAGGCAACTATACAAGATCCCATAATCATAAAGGGGAAATGGCTGCCAAAACATGATCCCCAATCAGAGAACCATAAACAGCTGACCTCTGATTGGGACACCCCGACCTAACCAACATAGAACCATAATCACCTAGATGACCCACACTAGTGACACCCCGACCTAACCAACATAGAACCATAATCACCTAGATGACCCACACTAGTGACACCCCGACCTAACCAACATAGAACCATAATCACCTAGATGACCCACACTAGTAACACCCCGACCTAACCAACATAGAACCATAATCACCTAGATGACCCACACTAGTAACACCCCGACCTAACCAACATAGAACCATAATCACCTAGATGACCCACACTAGTGACACCCCGACCTAACCAACATAGAACCATAATCACCTAGATGACCCACACTAGTGACACCCTGACCTAACCAACATAGAACCATAATCACCTAGATGACCCACACTAGTGACACCCCGACCTAATCAACATAGAGAATAAACAGCTCTCTATGGTCAGGGCGTGACACTACCTGGTTAAATAAAGGTGAAATAAATCATAAATAAATATAGTGCAAGCTACGTCCTGTACCCTACATCTAGAGACAACATCCATTACTTGAAGTTAGATGATGAACCTAAAGTGTGATGTTTTAACCATAACTACATAACCTGGTGGTAGCGTGGTTCTGCATATTAGCAGGCTGAATATGGTTCAGAGAGGAAGCTTTGCTGCCACTGAGTAGATCTGATTACATGTGACATGTAGGTAATGGCCTCTCAAATCATTTTCACCCAGCCAATTAGCCTCTTAGAGCTCAATTTATTATCACGCTGAGGATACTAACCCCTGTCTCTGTTATCACAGACACCCTGTTCCTCTGGGCTAGGATGCCAACCCTGTTCCTCTGGGCTAGGATTGTAACCCTGTTCCTCTGGGCTAGGATGCTAACTCCTGTCTCTGTTATCACAGACACCCTGTTCCACTGGGCTAGGATGCTAACCCTGTTCCTCTGGGCTAGGATGCTAACCCTGTTCCTCTGGGCTAGGATGCTAACCCTGTTCCTCTGGGCTAGGATGCTAACTCCTGTCTCTGTTATCACAGACACCCTGTTCCTCTTGGCTAGGATGCTAACCCTGTTCCTCTGGGCTAGGATGCTAACCCTGTTCCACTGGGCTAGGATGCTAACTCCTGTGTCTGTTATCACAGACACCCTGTTCCTCTGGGCTAGGATGCTAACCCTGTTCCTCTGGGCTAGGATGCTAACTCCTGTGTCTGTTATCACAGACAACCTGTTCCTCTGGGCTAGGATGATAACTCCTGTCTCTGTTATCACAGACAGACACCCGGTTCAACTGGGGTAGGATGCTAACTACTGTCTCTGTTATCACAGACAGACACCCTGTTCCTGTGTGGCCGTATTAATAGTTGATGAGGATGCTAACCTTGTCCCTCTGGGCTAGAGGAAGTTCTGGCTGTTTTAATGGGTTATGTGGCTGTATTAATAGTTGATGAGGATGCTAACCTTGTTCCTCTGGGCTAGAGGAAGTTCTGGCTGTTTTAATGGGTTATGTGGCTGTATTAATAGTTGATGAGGATGCTAACCCCGTTCCTCTGGGCTAGAGGAAGTTCTGGCTGTTTTAATGGGTTATGTGGCTATTAATACAGTTGATGAGGATGTCCACCTTCTGAAACAGGAGCTATTTTTTAATGGGTTATTTAACTGCTAGTCCCAGGTAGCTGATGAGGATGCTAATCCCGTTCTTGGAGCAGAGGAAGTTGTGACACTTTCCTAAAGTTGACCTCAACTCTGTCTCTACATCTAAGTCATTTAGCAGACTGTCTCTTATCCAGAGCTCTGTCTCTCTCTATTAATACTGTCTCTCTTGCATTGGTGTCCACCTTATGAAACAGGAGCTGTTTTGGGCTCTGTCTCTGTCTCTGTCTCTGTCTCTGTCTCTGTCTCTGTCTCTGCTCTGTCTCTCTCCTCTGTCTGTCTGTCTGTCTGTCTGTTGAGGTCTAATCAGGGTCTTGGAGTCAGAGGGTCTGTGTCACTTATCCTAAAGTTGACCTCTGTCTGTCTGTCTGTCTGTCTGTCTGTCTGTCTGTCTCTCTGTCTGTCTGTCTCTCTGTCTGTCTGTCTGTCTGTCTGTCTGTCTGTCTGTCTCTCTGTCTGTCTGTCTGTCTGTCTGTCTGTCTCTCTGTCTCTGTCTCTGTCTCTGTCTCTGTCTCTGTCTCTGTCTCTGTCTCTGTCTCTGTCTCTGTCTCTGTCTCTGTCTCTCTCTCTCTCTCTCTGTCTCTCTCTGTCTCTCTCTCTCTCTCTGTCTCTCTCTGTCTCTCTCTGTCTCTCTCTGTCTCTCTCTCTCTCTCTCTCTCTCTCTCTCTCTCTCTCTCTCTCTCTCTCTCTCTCTCTCTCTCTCTCTCTCTGCTCTCTCTCTCTCTCTCTCTCTCTCTCTCTGTCTCTCTCTCTCTCTCTCTCTCTGTCTCTCTCTCTCTCTCTCTCTGTCTGTCTAAACCTTGTCAAGACACAGTGATGTTTGTCCTTGACTCAGATCTGTCTGTCTGTCTGACATGGTCTTCTGTCTGTCCCCTGTCTGTGCTCTGTCTGTCTGTCAAATGTAATCAGTCTCACGGCTCACTGAGATGAGCTGCAGAGAGGGATGAGTCTGAACTGACTGGGGACTGAGTGTCTTTAATCAGAGAGAGACAGGGATGAGGGACTGACTCTGAGTGTCTTTAATGACAGAGAGGAACAGGGATGAGGGACTGACTGGGGACTGAGTGTCTTTAATGACTGTCTCTGACTGTCTCTGTCTTTAATGACAGAGAGAGACTCTGTCTGGGGACTGAGTGTCTCTCTGACAGAGAGAGAGACTGATCTCTCTGAGTCTCCTCTGACAGAGAGAGGGACATGGATGAGTCTCTGACTCTCTTTAATGACAGAGAGAGACAGGGATGAGGGACTGAGTCTCTTAATGACAGAGAGAGAGACAGGGATGACTCTGACTGTCTGGGGACTGAGTCTCTTTAATGACAGAAAGAGGAACTGAGGGACTGACTCTGAGTCTCTTTAATGACAGAGAAACATGGATGAGGGACTGACAGGACTGAGTCTCTTTAATGACAGAGAGTAGTAATGACACTGAGTCTCTTAATGACAGAGGAAACAGGGATGAGGAACTGACTGGGGACTGAGTGTCTTTAATGACAGAGAGAGACAGGGATGAGGGACTGAGTCTCCAATGACAGAGAGGGGACATGGATGAGGGACTGAGTCTCTTTAATGACAGAGAGAGAGACAGGGATGAGGGACTGAGTCTCTTAATGACAGAGAGAGAGACAGGGATGACGGACTGACTGGGGACTGAGTCTCTTTAATGACAGAGAGAGAACAGGGATGAGGGACTGACTGGGGACTGAGTGTCTTTAATGACAGAGAGAGACATGGATGAGGGACTGAGTCTTTAATGACAGAGAGACTGAGGGACTGACTGGGGACTGAGTCTCCAATGACAGAGAGAGGAAAGGGATGAGGGACTGACTGGGGACTGAGTCTTTAATGACAGAGAGAGACAGGGATGAGGGACTGACTGGGGACTGAGTCTCCAATGACAGAGAGAGACAGGGATGAGGGACTGACTGGGGACTGAGTCTCCAATGACAGAGAGAGAAGGGATGAGGGAACTGACTGGGGACTGAGTCTCTTTAATGACAGAGAGAGGGACAGGGATGAGGGACTGACTCTTTCCAATGACAGAGAGAGGACATGGATGAGGGACTGACTGGGGACTGAGTCTCTTTAATGACAGAGAGAGAACAGGGATGAGGGACTGAGTCTCCAATGACAGAGAGAGAAAAGGGATGAGGGACTGACTGGGGACTGAGTCTCCAATGACAGAGAGAGGGAAAGGGATGAGGGACTGACTGGGGACTGAGTCTCTTTAATGACAGAGAGAGAGACAGGGATGAGGGACTGACTGGGGACTGAGTCTCCAATGACAGAGAGAGGAACAGGGATGAGGGACTGAGTCTCCAATGACAGAGAGAGGAAAAGGGATGAGGGACTGACTGGGGACTGAGTCTCCAATGACAGAGAGAGGAAAAGGGATGAGGGACTGACTGGGGACTGAGTCTCCAATGACAGAGAGAGGAAAAGGGATGAGGGACTGACTGGGGACTGAGTCTCCAGATGAGGGACTGACTGGGGACTGAGTCTCTTAATGACAGAAAGGGATGAGGGACTGACTGGGGACTGAGTCTCCAATGACAGAGAGAGGAACAGGGATGAGGGACTGACTGGGGACTCTTAGGGAATAGAGTACCATTTGGTACACAGCCCAGCTCTGAGCTACAGAGGACTGAGTTTATTTAATTAGCCTTTAACATCTCATCTGCCTGCTTCGTGGTGGAGAACACTTGTTTGTTGAGAGGGAGAGCAGGTTGCTGAGGCCTCCAGTATCCTTCAAACCTCTCTGCTCCGCATGTCATGTCTGTGGCCTTGCAGCAGCAGGCTAATGAGCACTTAGAAAGTGTTGGGGGTTTAATAAGGCCCCTCTGATTTCACTGTGATAAGCAGCTCAGAGGAGAAGAGAGACAGCAGAGATCCAGGCATGGTAATTAGTGCAAATGGACTGTTTCTCTCTCTCTATCTCTCTCTCGCTCTCTCTCTCTCTCTCCCTCACTTCCTGTTTCTCTCTCTCCTCTCTCTTCCTGTTTCTCTCTCTCTCTCTTTCACTCTCTCTCTCTCTCTCTCTCTCTCTCTCTCTCTCTCTCTCTCTCTCTCTCTCTCTCTCTCTCTCTCTCTCTCTCACTCGCTCTCTCTCTCCCTGTCTTCCTGTCTCTCTCTCTGTCTCTCTCTTTCTGTCTTCCCGTCTCTCTCTCTCCCTGTCTTCCTGTCTCTCTCTCTCTTTCTCTCTCTCTGTCTCTCTCTCTGTCTCTCTTTCTGTCTTCCTGTCTCTCTCTCTCTGTCTCTCCGTCTTCCCGTCTCTCTCTCTCTTTCTCTCTCTTTTCTCTCTCTCTCTGTTTCTCTCTCTCTCTCTCTGTCTCTCAATCTGTCTCTGTCTGTCTCAATCTGTCTCTGTCTGTCTGTCTGTCTGTCTGTCTGTCTGTCTGTCTGTCTGTCTGTCTGTCTGTCTGTCTGTCTGTCTGTCTGTCTGTCTGTCTGTCTGTCTCTCTGTCTGTCTCTCTGTCTCTCTCTCTCTCTCTCTCTCTCTGTCTCTCTCTCTCTCTGTCTCTGTCTCTCTCTCTCTCTGTCTCTCTCTCTGTCTCTCTCTCTGTCTGTCTCTCTCTGTCTGTCTCTCTCTGTCTGTCTGTCTGTGTCTCTCTCTCTGTCTCTGTCTCTGTCTGTCTCTCTCTCTCTCTCTCTCTCTCTCTCTCTCTCTGTCTCTCTCTGTCTCTCTCTCTCTCTCTCTCTCTCTCTCTGTCTCTCTGTCTCTCTCTCTTCTCTCTCTGTCTCTGCTGTATAAACTTTCTGACACAGTGATGTCTCTGTCTGTCTGTCTGTCTGTCTGTCTGTCTGTCTGTCTGTCTGTCTGTCTGTCAGAGAGAGGGATGTCTGTCTGTGTCTTTAATGACAGAGAGAGACTGAGGACTGACTGGGGACTGTCTGTCTGTCTGTCTGTCTGTCTTTAATGACAGTCCGGGACAGGGATGAGGACTGACTGGGGACTGTCTTTAATGACAGAGAGAGACAGGGATGAGGAACTGACTGGGGACTGAGTGTCTTTAATGACAGAGAGAGACAGGGATCCTGTCTCAATGACAGAGAGAGGACATGGATCTGAGTCTCTTTAATGACAGAGAGAGAGACTGAGGGACTCTCTCTCAGAGAGAGACTGTGTCTCTCTCTGTCTCTTTAATGACAGAAAGAGGAACTGAGGGACTGACTGGGGACTGAGTCTCTTTAATGACAGAGAGAGGGACATGGATGAGGACTGACTGTGTCTCTCTGACAGAGAGAGACAGGGATGAGGGACTGTCTCTGTGACAGAGAGAGCTCTCTGGGGACTGAGTGTCTTTAATGACAGAGAGAGACTCTGAGTCTCTGACAGAGAGGGACATGGATGAGGGACTGAGTCTCTTTCTCAGAGAGACTGAGGGACTGTCTCTCTTAATGACAGAGAGAGAGACAGGGATGACTCTGACTGGGGACTGAGTCTCTCTGTCAGAGAGAGGAACAGGGATCTCTGGGGACTGTCTCTTTAATGACAGAGAGGGACTGGATGAGGGACTGTCTCTCTGACAGAGAGAGAGACAGGGATGAGGGACTCTCTGAGTCTCCAATGACAGAGAGGGAAAGGGATGAGGGACTGAAGGACTGAGTCTCTCTGACAGAAACATGGATGAGGGACTGACTGGGGACTGTCTCCAATGACAGAGAGAGACTGAGGGACTGACTGGGGACTGAGTCTCCAATGACAGAGAGAGGAAAAGGGATGAGGGACTGACTGGGGACTTCTCTGACAGAGAGAGGACATTGAGGGACTGTGGGGACTGAGTCTCCAATGACAGAGAGGACATGGATGAGGGACTGACTGGGGACTAGTCTGACAGACAGGGATGAGGACTGAGTCTCCAATGACAGCTTTGGGATGCTGTGGGGACTGAGTCTAATGACAGAGAGAGGAAAAGGGATGAGGGACTGACTGGGGACTGAGTCTCCAATGACAGAGAGAATGAAATGGGGGACTGACCTGAGTCTCCAGCTGCAGACAAAGGAATGAGGGACTGAGTAATGCTGAGTCAGTTATTGTCTGGTTCTCCAATGACAGAGTAATGAGACTGACTGGGGACTATCCTCTGACAGAGAGAGGATGAGATGACTGTGAGTCTCTTGTTGACTGGTTCTTCTCTAAGACAGGGACCTGGGGACTGAGTTCTTAATGACCAGGCATGAGGGACTGCTGGGGACTCAATGACAGAGAGAGGAAAAGGGATTATTGTCTGGTTCTTCTGAGCTACAGAGGACTGGACCCTTTATCTCTCTATAGATGCTGTTTGTCAGTTATTGTCTGGTTCTTCAAACCTCTGTCTAAGTAATGGACCCGTTATCCTCTATAGATTAGCTGTGTCAGTTATTTCTGTGTTCTTCTCAGAGGAATGGACCCAGGCATCCTCTATAGATGCTGTTTCAGTTATTGTCTCTCTCTCTCTCTTCTCTCTCTCTCCTCTGTAATGTTTCCTCTCTCTCTCTTTCACTCTCTCCTCTCTCTCTCTAGATGCTGTGTCAGTTATTGTCTGGTTCTTCTCTAAGTAATGGACCCGTTATCCTCTATAGATGCTGTGTCTCTTATTGTCTGGTTCTTTCCCCGTCTCTCTGTCTAAGTAATGGACCCTGTCTCTCTCTAGATGCTGTGTCAGTTATTGTCTGGTTCTTCTCTGTCTAAGTAATGGACCTTATCCTCTATAGATGCTGTGTCAGTTATTGTCTGGTTCTTCTCTAAGTAATGGACCCGTTATCTGTCTATAGATGCTGTGTCAGTTATTGTCTGGTCTCTCTCTCTCTATCTAAGTCTGGACCCGTTATCCTCTATAGATGCTGTGTCAGTTATTGTCTGGTTCTTCTCTAAGTAATGGACCGTTATCCTCTATAGATGCTGTCTCTGTTATTGTCTGGTTCTTCTCTAAGTAATGGACCTCTATCCTCTATAGATGCTGTGTCAGTTATTGTCTGGTTCTTCTCTAAGTAATGGACCCGTTATCCTCTATAGATGCTGTGTCAGTTATTGTCTGGTTCTTCTCTAAGTAATGGACCCGTTATCCTCTATAGATGCTGTGTCAGTTATTGTCTGGTTCTTCTCTAAGTAATGGACCCGTTATCCTCTATAGATGCTGTGCCAGTTATTGTCTGGTTCTTCTCTGTCTCTCTAATGGACCTCTTATCCTCTATAAGATGCTGTTTGTTCTGAGATGAAAAACAGTTCTGGCTTGTCTGGTTCTTCTCTAAGCAAATGGAATACCCAAGTTATCCAAAGGAATCTATAGATGCTGTGTCAGTTATTGTCTGGTTCTTCTCTAAGTAATGGACCCGTTATCCTCTATAGATGCTGTGTCAGTTATTGTCTGGTTCTTCTCTAAGTAATGGACCCGTTATCCTCTATAGATGCTGTGTCAGTTATTGTCTGGTTCTTCTCTAAGTAATGGACCCGTTATCCTCTATAGATGCTGTGTCAGTTATTGTCTGGTTCTTCTCTAAGTAATGGACCCGTTATCCTCTATAGATGCTGTGTCAGTTATTGTCTGGTTCTTCTCTAAGTAATGGACCCGTTATCCTCTATAGATGCTGTGTCAGTTATTGTCTGGTTCTTCTTGTCTAAGATGCTGTAATGGACCTGTTATCCTCTATAGATGCTGTTCAGTTATTGTCTGGTTCTTCTCTAAGTAATGGACCCGTTATCCTCTATAGATGCTGTGTCAGTTATTGTCTGGTTCTTCTCTCTGTCTAAGTAATGGACCCGTTATCCTCTATAGATGCTGTGTCAGTTATTGTCTGGTTCTTCTCTGTCTAAGTAATGGACCCGTTATCCTCTATAGATGCTGTGTCAGTTATTGCCTGGTTCTTCTCTGTCAGAAGTAATGCAGATTATTTAGCCAAAAACTGTCGTTAAAAGTCTAACAGAAACAGTTTGGGAATCGAACATGGAATTCCCTCTCTGTTTCTCTGGTGCTGTGTTGTCTCAGTCGTAGGAGACATGATTTATAACTAACTAATACATGTTGTATAACTAATACAGCACGGTCTGTGGTCTGCAGATATTATCATATATTATCATGACACAAGGCCAGACCCAGATGCAGACACAGGAGGCAGATGGTTGGAGTCTTACAATGTTTATTCATCCAATAAGAGGAGGCAAGAGAACGGTCGTGGACAGGCTAAAAGATCAAAACCAGATCAGAGTCCAGAAGGTACAGAGTGGCAGAATGGCTCGTGGTCAAGGCAGGTAGAATGGTCAGGTAGAATGGTCAGGCAGGTAGAATGGTCAGGTAGAATGGTCAGGCAGGTAGAATGGTCAGGTAGAATGGTCAGGTAGGTAGAATGGTCAGGTAGGTAGAATGGTCAGGTAGAATGGTCAGTCAGGCTGAATGGTCAGGCAGAATGGTCAGGTAGAATGGTCAGTCAGGCTGAATGGTCAGGCAGAATGGTCAGGTAGAATGGTCAGGTAGAATGGTCAGGCAGGTAGAATGGTCAGGTAGAATGGTCAGGCAGGTAGAATGGTCAGGCAGGTAGAATGGTCAGGTAGAATGGTCAAGGCAGGTAGAATGGTAGAATGGTCAGGCAGGTAGAATGGTCAGGTAGAATGGTCAAGGCAGGCAGAATGGTCAGGTAGAATGGTCAGGCAGGTAGAATGGTCAGGTAGAGAATGGTCAGGCAGGCAGAATGGTCAGGCAGAATGGTCAGGCAGGTAGAATGGTCAGGCAGGTAGAATGGTCAGGCAGGTAGGTAGAATGGTCAGGCAGAATGGTCAGGTAGAATGGTCAGAGAATGGTCAGGCAGAATGGTCAGGCAGGCAGAATGGTCAGGCAGGTAGAATGGTCAGGTAGAATGGTCAGGTAGAATGGTCAGGCAGGTAGAATGGTCAGGCAGAATGGTCAGGCAGAATGGTCAGGCAGAATGGTCAGGCAGGCAGAATGGTCAGGCAGGTAGAATGGTCAGGCAGAATGGTCAGGCAGGCTGAATGGTCAGGCAGGTAGAATGGTCAGGCAGGCAGGCAGAATGGTCAGGCAGAATGGTCAGGCAGAATGGTCAGGCAGAATGGTCAGGCAGGCAGAATGGTCAGGCAGAATGGTCAGGCAGAATGGTCAGGCAGGCTGAATGGTCAGGCAGGCAGAATGGTCAGGTAGAATGGTCAGGCAGGCTGAATGGTCAGGCAGGCTGAATGGTCAGGCAGGCTGAATGGTCAAGGCAGGCAGAATGGTCAGGCAGAATGGTCAAGGCAGGCAGAGATGGTCAGGCAGAATGGTCAAGGCAGGCAGAATGGTCAGGCAGAATGGTCAGGCAGAATGGTCAGGCAGGCAGAATGGTCAGTCAGGCTGAATGGTCAGACAGGCTGAATGGTCAGGCAGGCAGAATTGTCAGGCAGGTAGATTGGTCAGGCAGAATGGTCAGGCAGGCTGAATGGTCAGGCAGGTAGAATGGTCAGGTAGAATGGTCAGGCAGGCAGAATGGTCAGGCAGAATGGTCAGGCAGAATGGTCAGGCAGGCTGAATGGTCAGGCAGGCAGAATGGTCAGGCAGAATGGTCAAGGCAGGCAGAATGGTCAGGCAGAATGGTCAGGCAGAATGGTCAGGCAGGCAGAATGGTCAGTCAGGCTGAATGGTCAGGCAGGCTGAATGGTCAGGCAGGCAGAATGGTCAGGCAGGTAGAATGGTCAGGCAGAATGGTCAGGCAGGCTGAATGGTCAGGCAGGTAGAATGGTCAGGTAGAATGGTCAGGCAGGCAGAATGGTCAGGCAGAATGGTCAGGCAGGCTGAATGGTCAGGCAGGCAGAATGGTCAGGCAGGCTGAATGGTCAGGCAGGCTGAATGGTCAGGCAGGCAGAATGGTCAAGGCAGGCAGAATGGTCAGGCAGAATGGTCAAGGCAGGCAGAATGGTCAGGCAGAATGGTCAGGCAGAATGGTCAAGGCAGGCAGAATGGTCAGGCAGAATGGTCAGGCAGAATGGTCAGGCAGGCAGAATGGTCAGTCAGGCTGAATGGTCAGACAGGCTGAATGGTCAGGCAGGCAGAATGGTCAGTCAATGGTCAGTCAGGCTGAATGGTCAGTCAGGCTGAATGGTCAGACAGGCTGAATGGTCAGGCAGGCTGAATGGTCAGGCAGAATGGTCAGGCAGAATGGTCAGGCAGAATGGTCAGGCAGGCAGAATGGTCAGTCAGGCTGAATGGTCAGACAGGCTGAATGGTCAGGCAGGCAGAATGGTCAAGGCAGGCAGAATGGTCAGGCAGAATGGTCAAGGCAGGCAGAATGGTCAGGCAGAATGGTCAGGCAGAATGGTCAAGGCAGGCAGAATGGTCAGGCAGAATGGTCAAGGCAGGCAGAATGGTCAGGCAGAATGGTCAGGCAGAATGGTCAGGCAGGCAGAATGGTCAGTCAGGCTGAATGGTCAGACAGGCTGAATGGTCAGGCAGGCAGAATGGTCAGTCAGGCTGAATGGTCAGACAGGCAGAATGGTCAGTCAGGCAGAATGGTCAGTCAGGCTGAATGGTCAGACAGGCTGAATGGTCAGGCAGGCTGAATGGTCAGGCAGAATGGTCAGGCAGAATGGTCAGGCAGGCAGAATGGTCAGTCAGGCTGAATGGTCAGACAGGCTGAATGGTCAGGCAGGCTGAATGGTCAGGCAGGCAGAATGGTCAGGCAGGTAGAATCACAAGGATAAATACACTGGTACAGAGAGACAGGAAACACAGAGATAAATACACTGGTACAGAGAGACAGGAAACACAGGGATAAATACACTGGTACAGAGAGACAGGAAACACAGGGATAAATACACTGGTACAGAGAGACAGGAAACACAGGGATAAATACACTGGTACAGAGAGACAGGAAACACAGGGATAAATACACTGTGACAGAGAGACAGGAAACACAGGGATAAATACACTGGTACAGAGAGACAGGAAACACAGGGATAAATACACTGGTACAGAGAGACAGGAAACACTGGGATAAATACACTGGTACAGAGAGACAGGAAACACAGGGATAAATACACTGAGAGACAGGAAACACAGGGTTAATTCCACTGGTACAGAGAGACAGGAAACACAGGGATAAGTACACTGGTACAGAGAGACAGGAAACACAGGGATAAATACACTGGTACAGAGAGACAGGATACACAGGGATAAATACACTGGAACAGAGAGACAGGAAACACAGGGATAAATACACTGTGACAGAGAGACAGGAAACACAGGGATAAATACACTGGTACAGAGAGACAGGATACACAGGGATAAATACACTGGAACAGAGAGACAGGAAACACAGGGATAAATACACTGTGACAGAGAGACAGGAAACACAGGGATAAATACACTGGAACAGAGAGACAGGAAACACAGGGATAAATACACTGTGACAGAGAGACGGGAAACACAGGGATAAATACACTGGTACAGAGAGACAGGAAACACAGGGATAAATACACTGGTACAGAGAGACAGGAAACACAGGGATAAATACACTGGTACAGAGAGACAGGAAACACAGGGATAAATACACTGGTACAGAGAGACAGGAAACACAGGGATAAATACACTGGTAGAGACAGGAAACACAGGGATAAATACACTGGTACTGAGAGACAGGAAACACAGGGATAAATACACTGGTACAGAGAGACAGGAAACACAGGGATAAATACACTGGTAGAGAGACAGGAAACACAGGGATAAATACACTGAGAAACAGGAAACACAGGGATAAATACACTGGTGAAAATCAGCAACTCCTGGAGGGAGGTGGAGACAATCACAAGGACAGGTGGAACAGATCAAGACAGTCTATTGTGATTATATTCCTTTTGTCCATTGAAAACTAAGAGTTTAAACTAAGGCTTTACATAGATAATGAATTATACCACCCCACATGGGCTTTCCCTCTCTAAATGACAGCCGATTGCCCAGCCAAGTCATGCTACACGGCAGGAACCCAAGCAACAGCCGATCGCCCAGCCAGGTCATGCTACACGGCAGGAACCCAAGCAACAGCCTATCGCCCAGCCAGGTCATGCTACACGGCAGGAACCCAAGCAACAGCCTATCGCCCAGCCAGGTCATGCTACACGGCAGGAACCCAAGCAACAGCCTATCGCCCAGCCAAGTCATGCTACACGGCAGGAACCCAAGCAACAGCCGATCGCCCAGCCAAGTCATGCTACACGGCAGGAACCCAAGCAACAGCCGATCGCCCAGCCAAGTCATGCTACACGGCAGGAACCCAAGCAACAGCCGATCGCCCAGCCAAGTCATGCTACACGGCAGGAACCCAAGCAACAGCCGATCGCCCAGCCAAGTCATGCTACACGGCAGGAACCCAAGCAACAGCCAATCGCCCAGCCAAGTCATGCTACACGGCAGGAACCCAAGCAAATAACATTGATCATCCATGCCTTAAAGGTTAAATGTTACCTGTCTCACCACAGGAGTGGTAACATTGATCAGCCATGCCTTAAAGGTTAAAGGTTACCTGTCTCACCACTGGAGTGGTAGCATTGATCAGCCATGCCTTAAAGGTTACCTGTCTCACCACAGGAGTGGTAGCATTGATCAGCCATGCCTTAAAGGTTAAAGGTTACCTGTCTCACCACAGGAGTGGTAACATTGATCAGCCATGCCTTAAAGGTTACCTGTCTCACCACAGGAGTGGTAACATTGATCAGCCATGCCTTAAAGGTTACCTGTCTCACCACAGGAGTGGAAACATTGATCAGCCATGCCTTAAAGGTTAAAGGTTACCTGTCTCACCACAGGAGTGGTAGCATTGATCAGCCATGCCTTAAAGGTTAAAGGTTACCTGTCTCACCACAGGAGTGGTAGCATTGATCAGCCATGCCTTAAAGGTTAAAGGTTACCTGTCTCACCACAGGAGTGGTAACATTGATCAGCCATGCCTTAAAGGTTACCTGTCTCACCACAGGAGTGGAAACATTGATCAGCCATGCCTTAAAGGTTAAAGGTTACCTGTCTCACCACAGGAGTGGTAACATTGATCAGCCATGCCTTAAAGGTTACCTGTCTCACCACAGGAGTGGTAACATTGATCAGCCATGCCTTAAAGGTTACCTGTCTCACCACAGGAGTGGTAGCATTGATCGGCCATGCCTTAAAGGTTACCTGTCTCACCACAGGAGTGGTAACATTGATCAGCCATGCCTTAAAGGTTACCTGTCTCACCACAGGAGTGGTAACATTGATCAGCCATGCCTTAAAGGTTAAAGGTTACCTGTCTCACCACAGGAGTGGAAACATTGATCAGCCATGCCTTAAAGGTTAAATGTTACCTGTCTCACCACAGGAGTGGTAACATTGATCAGCCATGCCACTGGAGTAGACCACTTCAGCCCGTAGTGTTGTCATGTTTTTATTGTCATAGCAACAACGTAGCAACGTGGCATCCGACCGTTAAACTCGCGCGTGGAGAAGAGTTGTGTGGGGGATTCCTGTGTGGTTTATTATCAGTCCTGTTGTCTCCACTTCCTGTCCCATGTCACCATTCTGTTGTTGTTTGTTTCCAGACTGTTGATGTGTGTTTGACAGTTCAGGGATTGTTTGTGTTTCTGTCTGTTGGTTCACTGAAGGGGATCTTATTAGCAAGGCTTAACTGACATGTTTAATTTGATTTATTTATTTACCTTATTTATTTTACCTTTTTATTTAACTAGGCAAGTCAGTTAAGAACTCATTCTTATTCACAATGACGGCCTACCAGAAGGCAAAAGGCCTCCTGCGGGGAGGGCTGGGGGCTGGGATTAAAAGTAAATACAGGACAAAACACACATCACGACAAGAGAGACAAAACACACATCACGACAAGAGAGACAAAAAAACACACATCACGACAAGAGAGACAAAACACACATCACGACAAGAGAGACAAAACACATATCACGACAAGAGAGACAAAACACATCACGACAAGAGAGACAAAACACACATCACGACAAGAGAGACAAAACACACATCACGACAAGAGAGACAAAACAAAACACATCACGACAAGAGAGACAAAACACATCACGACAAGAGAGACAAAACACATCACGACAAGAGACAAAACACACATCACGACAAAAAAACACACATCACGACAAAACAAGAGACAAAACACACATCACGACAAAACACACATCACGAGAGAGACAAAACACACATCACGACAAGAGAGACAAAACACACATCACGACAAGAGAGACAAAACACACATCACGACAAGAGAGACAAAACACACACATCACGACAAGAGAGACAAAACACACATCACGACAAAACACACATCACGACAAGAGAGACAAAACACACATCACGACAAGAGAGACAAAACAAAACACACATCACGACAAGAGAGACAAAACACACATCACGACAAGAGAGACAAAACACATCACGACAAGAGAGACAAAACACATCACGACAAGAGAGACAAAACAACACATCAAAACAACAAGAGACAAAACACACATCACGACAAGAGAGACAAAACACACATCACAAGAGAGACAAAACACACATCACGACAAGACAAAACACATCACGACAAGAGAGACAAAACACACATCACGACAAGAGAGACAAAACACACATCACGACAAGAGAGACAAAACACACATCACGACAAGAGAGACAAAACACACATCACGACAAGAGAGACAACAACATCTACATAAGACAAGACAAACACATATCACGGCAGCAACACAAAAAACATATCAGACACAGAGACAAAACAACATCAAAACAAAACACAACATGAAAACATCAGCAACACAACATGAAAACAAGAGAGACAACACAACATGACATGGTAACAAAACAACATGAAAACATAAGACATGGTAACAACACAGCGTGAAAACACATCAACACAAGAAACATGGTAAAAACAGCATGAAAACAGCAGCAACACATGAAAACATGGTAGCAAAAACATGGCAAACATGAAAACATGGTAACAACACAACCTGAAAACAAGCAACACATGAAAACATGGTAACAACACAACCTGAAAACATGGCAGCAACACAACATGATAACATGGTAGAAACATCACGCAACACAACATGAAAACATGGCAGCAACACAACATGAAAACATGGTAGCAACACAACATGAAAACATGGTAGCAACACAACATGAAAACATGGTAGCAACACAACATGAAAACTGAAACACATGGCAGCAACACAACATGAAAACATGGTAAACACAACATGAAAACATGGTAGCAACACAACATGAAAACATGGTAGCAACACAACATGAAAACATGGTAGCAACACAACATGAAAACATGGTAGCAACACAACATGAAAACATGGTAGCAACACAACATGAAAACATGGTAGCAACACAACATGAAAACATGGTAGCAACACAACATGAAAACATGGCAGCAACACAACATGAAAACATGGTAGCAACACAACATGAAAACATGGTAGCAACACAACATGAAAACATACTAAAACCCCAAGACAAAAACCAAAACCCACATAATAAACCCATGTCACACCCTGGCCTGACCAAAATAATAAAGAAAACACAAAATACTAAGACCAGGGCGTGACAGTTGTCCTTAATGGTAGAATCTGGAAAACATATTTATGTTCTCCTGAATGGTAGAATATAGAAAACATATTTCTGTTGTCCCTAATGATAGAATCTAGAAAACATATTTCTGTTGTCCCTAATGATAGAATCTAGAAAACATATTTCTGTTGTCCCTAATGATAGAATCTAGAAAACATATTTCTGTTGTCCCTAATGATAGAATCTAGAAAACATATTTCTGTTGTCCCTAATGATAGAATCTAGAAAACATATTTCTGTTGTCCCTAATGATAGAATCTAGAAAACATATTTAGTCCCTAAATAGAATCTATATTTCTGTTGTCCCTAATGATAGAATCTAGAAAACATATTTCTGTTGTCCCTAATGATAGAATCTAGAAAACATATTTCTGTTGTCCCTAATGATAGAATCTAGAAAACATATTTCTGTTGTCCCTAATGATAGAATCTAGAAAACATATTTCTGTTGTCCCTAATGATAGAATCTAGAAAACATATTTCTGTTGTCCCTAATGATAGAATCTAGAAAACATATTTCTGTTGTCCCTAATGATAGAATCTAGAAAACATATTTCTGTTGTCCCTAATGATAGAATCTAGAAAACATATTTATGTTCTCCTGAATGATAGAATCTAGAAAACATATTTCTGTTCTCCTGAATTACATTATTGCTTTAATTGGATCATAAGTCTGACTTGCCTAGTTAAATAAAGGTTAAGTAGGATTCCAGCAATACTTATTGTTATTATGTCAGACCATTTCAATTCAAATATTCTTCCAGTCTCTTTCAATAAATACTCTTCAACATAATATGTAATTATAGGACAACTGCACCAATGGGGAAACTGCTTTGGAGACAGATAAATGGTTGATGTAAATAGCAGTGTGTAATAAGGATGATATCTATTCATATCCTGGTAGCTGTGTCTAAAACACATGAATATTGTGTTACTGCAATCAGAACCTTTACATGAATCATTAATGCTGCTTGTGGGCTGTTATTTAAGCTGTTTAAATATTAATGTTCTGGACTGACTGCCTAAACATAACCCCAGAGCTGTATATATCCCTATACATAACCCCAGTGCTGTATATCTCCCTATACATAACCCCAGTCAGTGGTACATATCTCCCTATACATAACCCCAGTGCTGTATATCTCCCCATAACCCCAGTGCTGTATATCTCCCTATACATAACCCCAGTGCTGTATATATCCCTATACATAACCCCAGTCAGCTGTATATATCTCCTATACATAACCCCAGTCTGTATATCTCCCTATACATAACCCCAGTGCTGTATATCTCCCTATACATAACCCCAGTCAGTGGTACATATCTCCCTATACATAACCCCAGTGCTGTATATATCCCTATACATAACCCCAGTCAGCTGGTATATCTCCCTATACATAACCCCAGTGCAGTGTATATCTCCCTATACATAACCCCAGTCAGTGGTAACCCCATATCTCCCTATACATAACCCCAGTGCTGTATATCTCCCTATACATAACCCCAGTCAGTGGTACATATCTCCCTATACATAACCCCAGTCAGTGGTACATATCAGTGCTGTATATATCTCCCTATACATAACCCCAGTCAGTGGTACATATCTCCCTATACATATACATAACCCCAGTCAGTGGTACATATCTCCCTATACATAACCCCAGTCAGTGGTACTCCTATACATAACCCCAGTGCTGTATATCCCTATACATAACCCCAGTCAGTGGTACATATCTCCCTATACATAACCCCAGTCTGTATATCTCCCTATACATAACCCCAGTGCTGTATATCTCCCTATACATAACCCCAGTGCTGTATATCTCCCTATACATAACCCCAGTCAGTGGTACATATCTCCCTATACATAACCCCAGTGCATATATCCCTATACATAACCCCAGTGCTGTATATCTCCCTATACATAACCCCAGTGCTGTATATACCCTATATAACCCCAGTGCTGTATATCCCCTATACATAACCCCAGTCAGTGGTACATAACCCCAGTCTGTATATCCCCTATACATAACCCCAGTCAGTGGTACATATCCCTATACATAACCCCAGTGCTGTACATATCTCCCTATACATAACCCCAGTCAGTGGTACATATCTCCCTATACATAACCCCAGTCAGTGGTACATATCTCCCTATACATAACCCCAGTCAGTGGTACATATCTCCCTATACATAACCCCAGTCAGTGGTACATATCTCCCTATACATAACCCCAGTGCTGTATATCTCCCTATACATAACCCCAGTCAGTGGTACATATCTCCCTATACATAACCCCAGTCAGTGGTACATATCTCCCATATACATAACCCCAGTCAGTGGTACATATCTCCCTATACATATACATAACCCCAGTCAGTGGTACATATCTCCCTATACATATCTCCCCAGTCAGTGGTACATATATCCCTATACATAACCCCAGTGCTGTATATCTCCCTATACATAACCCCAGTCAGTGGTACATATATCCCTATACATAACCCCAGTCAGTGGTACATATCTCCCTATACATAACCCCAGTCAGTGGTACATATCTTCCTATACATAACCCCAGTCAGTGGTACATATCTCCCTATACATAACCCCAGTCAGTGGTACATATATCCCTATACATAACCCCAGTGCTGTATATCTCCCTATACATAACCCCAGTCAGTGGTACATATATCCCTCCCCCAGTCAGTGGTACATATCTCCCCATAACCCCAGTCAGTGGTACATATCTCCCTATACATAACCCCAGTCAGTGGTACATATATCCCTATACATAACCCCAGTCAGCTGTATATCTCCCTATACATAACCCCAGTCAGTGGTACATATCTCCCTATACATAACCCCAGTCAGTGGTACATATCTCCCTATACATAACCCCAGTCAGTGGTACATATCTCCCTATACATAACCCCAGTCAGTGGTACATATCTCCCTATACATAACCCCAGTCAGTGGTACATATCTCCCTATACATAACCCCAGTCAGTGGTACATATATCCCTATACATAACCCCAGTCAGTGGTACATATCTCCCTATACATAACCCCAGTCAGTGGTACATATCTCCCTATACATAACCCCAGTCAGTGGTACATATCTCCCTATACATAACCCCAGTCAGTGGTACATATCCCCTATACATAACCCCAGTCAGTGGTACATATCTCCCTATACATAACCCCAGTCAGTGGTACATATCTCCCTATACATAACCCCAGTCAGTGGTACATATATCCCTATACATAACCCCAGTCAGTGGTACATATCTCCCTATACATAACCCCAGTCAGTGGTACATATCTCCCCATACATAACCCCAGTCAGTGGTACATATCTCCCTATACATAACCCCAGTCAGTGGTACATATCTCCCTATACATAACCCCAGTCAGTGGTACATATCTCCCTATACATAACCCCAGTGCTGTATATCTCCCTATACATAACCCCAGTCAGTGGTATATCATCCCTATACATAACCCCAGTCAGTACATATCTCCCTACATAACCCCAGTGCTGTATATCTCCCTATACATAACCCCAGTCAGTGGTACATATATCCCTATACATAACCCCAGTCAGTGGTACATGTATATCTCCCTATACATAACCCCAGTCAGTGGTACATATCTCCCTATACATAACCCCAGTCAGTGGTACATATCTCCCTATACATAACCCCAGTCAGTGGTACATATCTCCCTATACATAACCCCAGTGTGTATATCTCCCTATACATAACCCCAGTCAGTGGTACATATCTCCCTATACATAACCCCAGTCAGTGGTACATATCTCCCTATACATAACCCCAGTCAGTGGTACATATCTCCCTATACATAACCCCAGTCAGTGGTACATATCTCCCTATACATAACCCCAGTGCTGGGCTGATTTATACATAACCCCAGTCAGGCAATGCCAAACATAAAGGAAACACCAACATAAAGTGTGTGATCTCCTAGGATAACCCCAGTCATTGGCTATACGCTATACATAACCCCAGTCAGTGGTACATATCTCCCTATACATAACCCCAGTCATTATATCGCTAACCTAGTTGTATATCTCCCCTCACCCCAGTCGGTGGTACATATCTCCCTATACATAACCCCAGTCATTGGTACATAACGCTAGTTACATAACCCCATTGCTGTATATCGCTATACATAACCCCAGTCAGTCATTGCTCCCTATACATAACGCCAGTCAGTGGTACATATGCGCTATACATAACCCCAGTCAGTTAGCATATTTCCCTTCAAACTGCACACAGAGATATACAAAATGGTATTAGATAAAGTAGATAAATTGCCAAAATCCCAAAGTATCCCTTTAAGGATATTTTACAATCCCCATGTGACCTTAAATGAATAACCCCATCCATGGACCACATGTTGAGGTGACTGTAACTATTCACCCCAGTCATGTCATCATATAAAACCCCTATGTTCAAGATGGCCCCAGTGCAAAGGTCGTCCCAGGGCTGTGGAGATCTTCACCATTTCTCTAATCATCTGTGCAGAACCTCATAACCCCAGTTGGTCACTCTTGAACCATGTAGTTTTCATGGAATCTCAACATAACCCCAGGTTCGTTGGTTCTGTTATTAACCCCATGCACCGTGACATCTCCCTTGTAACTAAATATCTGACATTATATTCCCATGTGAACCTAACCCCAGTTTTTAAATGGTCCCCCTGGTTAACCCCAGTTAGACGATGCACAGTGACATTATCTTAACCCCAACTAAATATCTAACATTATATTCCCATGTTATAACCCCAGTGCAGTGGTACATATCTCCCTATACATAACCCCAGTCAGTGGTACAAATATCTATACATAACCCCAGTATACAGATTTCCCATGTCAACCTGTTTTATAAATGGTCTGTTATCTCTGTTATTAGAGTCAGATGCACAGTGACATAACGCTCGTCTTGTAACTAAATATCAGTCATTATATTCCCATACATAACCTGTTTTTAAATGGGATATTTTACATAACCCCAGTCAGTGGTTATATCCCCATTATTTGAGTGAGTGAACTATTCCCTGTACATAACCCCAGTCAGTGACATCTCTAATCATCTGTGCTACATAACCCCAGTTGGTACATATCCCTTACATAACTAAATATCTGACATTATATTCCCATCAGTGAACATGTTTTTAAATATCTTGGTTCTGTTATTAGACATGCACAGTGACATTATCTTGTAACTAAATATCTGACATTATATTCCCATGTGAACAGCTTTTAAATGGTCCTGGTTCTGTTATTAGACATGCACAGTGACTTCTGGCCATGGTAACCAAAATAATTGGGTAACTGGGCATTTTTAGACATGGAGGGGAGTGGAGAGTGTCTTGTTAGTTAGAGGATCCAGTGACCCCCAGTCCGGCTGTGGAGAGTGGAGAGTGGAGAGTGTCTTGTTAGTTAAATGATCCAGTGACCCCCAGTCCGGCTGTGGAGAGTGGAGAGTGGAGAGTGTCTTGTTAGTTAAATGATCCAGTGACCCCCAGTCCGGCTGTGGAGAGTGGAGAGTGTCTTGTTAGTTAAATGATCCAGTGACCCCCAGTCCGGCTGTGGAGAGTGGAGAGTGGAGAGTGTCTTGTTAGTTAGAGGATCCAGTGACCCCCAGTCCGGCTGTGGAGAGTGGAGAGTGGAGTGTCTTGTTAGTTAAATGATCCAGTGACCCCCAGTCCGGCTGTGGAGAGTGGAGAGTGGAGAGTGTCTTGTTAGTTAGAGGATCCAGTGACCCCCAGTCCGGCTGTGGAGAGTGGAGAGTGGTTAGAGATCCAGTGTCTTGTTAGTTAAAGGAAATAGTGCCCTGAGTGACAGTGATCCCCAGTCCAGCTGTGGAGAGTGGAGAGTGGAGAGTGGAGTGGAGAGTTAGTTAAAGGAGAGTCCAGTGGAGAGTGTGGAGGGGAGAGTCCAGCTGTGGAGAGTGGAGAGTGGAGGGGAGTGGAGAGTGTCTTGTTAGTTAAAGGATCCAGTGACCCCCAGTCCAGCTGTGGAGAGTGGAGAGTGGAGAGTGTCTTGTTAGTTAAAGGATCCAGTGACCCCCAGTCCGGCTGTGGAGAGTGGAGAGTGTCTTGTTAGTTAGAGGATCCAGTGACCCCCAGTCCAGCTGGGAGAGAGTGGAGAGAGTCTTGTTAGTATACATAACCCCAGTAAATGATCCAGTGACCCCAGTCCAGCTGTGGAGAGTGTCTTGTTAGTTAAACATAAAGGTGGATAGTGCCCTGAAAGAGTTAAAGGGGAGGGAGTGACCCCCAGTCCAGCTGGGGAGAGTGGAGAGGGGAGAGTGGAGAGTGGAGAGTGGAGAGGGGAGAGTGGAGAGGGGAGAGGGGAGAGGGAGAGGGAGAGTGGAGAGGGGAGAATGGGAGAGGGGAGTGGGAGAGTGTGGAGGGGAGAGTGTGGGAGGAGTGTGGAGGGGAGAGTGTGGAGGGGAGAGTGGAGAGGGAGAGTGTGGAGGGAGAGTGTGGAGGGGAGAGTGGAGAGGGGAGAGTGGAGAGGGGAGGGAGAGTGGAGAGGGAGAGTGGAGAGGGGAGAGTGGGAGAGGGAGAGTGGAGAGTGGAGAGTGGAGAGGGGAGAGTGGGGAGAGTGGAGAGTGGGGGAGAGTGGGAGGGAGAGTGGAGAGGGGAGAGTGTGGAGGGGGGAGAGTGGAGGAGGAGAGTGGAGAGGGAGAGTGTGGAGGGGAGAGTGGAGAGGGGAGAGGGTGGAGTAGGAGAGGGGAGAGTGGAGAGGGAGAGTGGAGGGGAGAGTGGAAGAGGGGAGAGTGGAGAGGGAGAGTGTGGAGGGGAGAGTGGAGAGGGGAGAGTGGAGAGGGGAGAGTGGAGAGGGAGAGGGGAGGGAGAGTGTGGAGAGTGGAGGGAGGTGTGGAGAGGGAGAGTGTGGAGGGGGAGAGAGTGGAGGGAGAGTGGGAGGGGAGAGGAGTGGAGGGAGAGGGGAGGGGAGAGTGTGGAGGAGGGAGAGTGTGGAGGGGAGAGTGTGGAGGGGGAGAGTGTGGAGGGGAGAGTGTGGAGGGAGTGTGGAGGGGAGAGTGTGGAGGGGAGAGGGAGTGTGGAGAGGGAGAGTGGGAGGGGGGAGTGGAGAGGGGAGAGAGTGGGAGGGAGAGTGGAGAGGGGAGGGGAGAGGGGAGAGGGAGAGGGGAGAGGGAGGGGAGAGGGAGAGGGGGAGAGGGAGAGGGGAGAGTGGAGAGGGGGAGAGGGAGGGGGAGAGGGAGAGGGAGAGGGGAGAGGGAGAGAGGGAGAGGGGAGAGGGGGGAGAGGGAGAGGGAGAGGGGGGGAGAGGGAGAGGGGAGAGGGGAGAATGGAGAGGGAGAGGGAGAGGGAGAGTGGAGGAGGGAGAGTGGAGAGGGAGAGTGTGGAGGGGAGAGTGTGGAGAGGGAGAGTGGGAGGGGAGAGTGGGAGGGAGAGAGGGAGAGTGGAGAGAGGAGAGGGGAGAGTGGAGAGGGGAGAGGGAGAGGGGAGAGAGGGAGAGGGAGAGGGGAGAGGGAGAGGGGAGAGAGGAGAGGGGAGAGGGAGAGAGAGGGAGAGGGAGAGGGAGAGGGAGGGGAGAGGGGGAGAGTGGAGGGGAGAGGGGAGAGGGGAGGGAGAGTGGAGGAGGGAGAGTGTGGAGGGGGAGTGTGGAGGGGAGAGTGGGAGGGGAGAGTGTGGAGGGGAGAGTGTGGAGAGAGGGAGGGAGGGAGAGTGGAGAGAGGGGGAGAGGGAGAGGGAGAGGAGAGGAGAGGGAGAGGGGAGAGGAGAGGGGAGAGGGAGAGAGAGGGGGAGAGGGAGAGGGGAGAGGGAGAGGGAGAGGGAGAGGGAGAGGGGAGAGGGAGAGGGAGAGGGGAGGAGAGGGAGAGGGGAGAGGGAGAGGGGAGAGTGGAGAGGGGAGAGAGGGAGAGGAGGGGAGAGGGGGAGAGGGAGAGGGGAGAGGGGAGTGGAGAGGGGAGAGGGGAGAGGGGAGAGGGAGAGGGAGGGGAGAGGGGAGGGAGGAGAGGGGAGAGGGAGAGGGGAGAGGGAGAGGGGAGAGGGAGAGGGAGAGGGGAGGGGAGAGGGAGGAGAGGGAGAGGGAGAGTGGAGGGGAGAGGGAGAGGGGAGGGGGAGAGTGGGAGAGGGGAGAGGGGAGAGGGAGAGGGAGAGGGGAGAGGGAGGGGAGGGGAGAGGGAGAGGGGAGAGGGAGAGGGGGGAGTGGAGGGGAGGGGGGAGAGTGGAGAGTGGAGAGGGAGAGGGGAGAGGGGAGAGGGGAGAGGGAGAGAGGGAGAGGGAGAGGGAGAGTGGAGAGGGGAGAGGGGAGGGAGAGGGGGGGGAGAGGGGAGAGGGAGGGGATCTGGTTGTTTAGTGGATTATCCATTGCTCTACTCTTTGGAGAAATAAATAGTGTCCATCCAGAAATATGAAGAATAAAACCAAGACCTCTGGTTTTATGTTTCATCTTGCTTTTGATTTTGCTGTTGTACTCCAAAGTACCTGTATAGAATAATATTTGAATAAACTAGTGAATGAAAGGCAGTCTTTGAAAATCCCAGCATGGTGTTTTGAGATTGCATTGAGACTGGAGCAGCTCTGCAGAAAATCTGGTCTCTTTGTCAGAAGCTGTTGACAAAATAGACAAGCGCTTAGACATGGCCTTGCATACAATACAATACAATACATGACATTCCATAGACACAATGCTGAGCTTCCGTATGCAAAGTCTACGTTCCATCTCAACACCTCTG
This sequence comes from Oncorhynchus gorbuscha, assembly GCF_021184085.1. NCBI lineage: Eukaryota > Metazoa > Chordata > Actinopteri > Salmoniformes > Salmonidae > Oncorhynchus > Oncorhynchus gorbuscha. Next base: position 246,569 of record NW_025745773.1, on the reverse strand, counting down.
TAACGTTCCTCCTCTCTCTCCCCTCCTTACAGAGTTCTTCCTGGAGCTCCTCGACAACAGTGAGAAATCCCTGAATAACATGTTCACGCGGACCTACGGGAAGCTGTACATGCAGAACAGTGAGCTGTTCCAGGACCTGTTCACGGAGCTGAAGCGTTACTACACCGGGGGGAACGTCAACCTGGAGGAGATGCTGAATGACTTCTGGTCCCGTCTGCTAGAGAGGATGTTTCAGCTGCTGAACTCTCAGTACCACTTCACCGACGACTACATGGAGTGTGTCAGTAAATACACTGACCAGCTGAAGCCTTTCGGTGACGCACCCCGGAAACTAAAGGCCCAGGTCACCAGGGCCTTCATCGCTGCAAGGACCTTCGTCCAGGGCCTCATGGTGGGCAGGGAGGTGGCTAACAGGGTGGCTAAGGTACGTTACTCAGTTTATGGTCTTCTCACCCTAACTCTGACCCTAACTCTGACCCTGACCCTAACTCTGACCCAGACTCTAACTCTGACCCTAACTCTGACCCTAACTCTGACCCAGACCCTAACTCTGACCCTGACCCTAACTCTGACCCAGACCCTAACTCTGACCCAGACCCTAACTCTCACCCAGACCGTAACTCTGACCCTAACTCTGACCCAGACCCTAACTCTGACCCAGACCCTAACTCTGACCCAGACATTAACTCGGACCCTAACTCTGACCCAGACCCTAACTCTGACCCAGACATTAACTCGGACCCTAACTCTGACCCTGACATTAACTCGGACCCTAACTCTGACCCTAACTCTGACCCAGACCCTAACTCTGACCGTAACTTTGACCCTGACCCTAGCTCTGACCGAGACCCTAACTCTGACCCTAACTCGAACTCTAACTCTGATAATGCACTACCCAATTTCCAAAATTGCACCTTGTGCATTCTACTATTACAACTATGAAGAGGAAGTAGAAAGCACCCAGTTTGGGAAGCAGTGACCTAGAGGACCGTCTGGTAACCTCTCACCTGTTCTGTCTGGCTCTGGGGGTGTACTCCTCAATGCCTGAGGCTCAGCTGCTGATCTCTGGATGGAATGACAACAACAGCTGGTTGTGATGGAGTATGGAAGGACAACAGCTGGTAGTGATGGAGTATGGAAGGACAACAACAGCTGGTTGTGATGGAGCTGGGACAACAACAGCTGGTGATGGAGTATGGAAGGACAACAACAGCTGGTTGTGATGGTGTATGGAAGGACAACAACAGCTGGTTGTGATGGAGTATGGAAGGACAACAACAGCTGGTTGTGATGGAGTATGGAAGGACAACAACAGCTGGTTGTGATGGATTATGGAAGCTGGTTGTGATGGTGTATGGAAGGACAACAACAGCTGGTTGTGATGGAGTATGAAGGACAACAACAGCTGGTTGTGATGGAGTATGGAAGGACAACAACAGCTGGTTGTGATGGAGTATGGAAGGACAACAACAGCTGGTTGTGATGGAGTATGGAAGGACAACAAAGCTGGTTGTGATGGAGTATGGAAGCTGGACAACAACAGCTGGTTGTGATGGAGTATGGAAGGACAACAACAGCTGGTTGTGATGGAGTATGGAAGGACAACAACAGCTGGTTGTGATGGAGTATGGAAGGACCAACAGCTGGTTGTGATGGAGTATGGAAGGACAACAACAGCTGCGTTGAATGGAACCTGTGATGGACTGTATGGAAGACAGCTGGTTGTGATGGACAAGTACAGCTGGTTGTGATGGAGTATGGAAGGACAACAACAGCTGGTTGTGATGGAGTATGGAAGGACAACAACAGCTGGTTGTGATGGTGTATGGAAGGACAACAACAGCTGGTTGTGATGGAGTATGGAAGGACAACAACAGCTGGTTGTGATGGAGTATGGACAACAACAGCTGGTTGTGATGGAGTATGGAAGGACAACAACAGCTGGTTGTGATGGAGTATGGAAGGACAACAACAGCTGGTTGTGATGGAGTATGGAAGGACAACAACAGCTGGTTGTGATGGGAGTATGGAAGGACAACAACAGCTGGTTGTGATGGAGTATGGAAGGACAACAACAGCTGGTTGTGATGGAGTATGGAAGGACAACAACAGCTGGTTGTGATGGTGTATGGAAGGACAACAACAGCTGGTTGTGATGGAGTATGGAAGGACAACAACAGCTGGTTGTGATGGAGTATGGAAGGACAACAACAGCTGGTTGTGATGGAGTATGGAAGGACAACAACAGCTGGTTGTGATGGAGTATGGAAGGACAACAACAGCAACAGCTGGTTGTGATGGAGTATGGAAGGACAACAACAGCTGGTTGTGATGGAGTATGGAAGGACAACAACAGCTGGTTGTGATGGAGTATGGAAGGACAACAACAGCTGGTTGTGATGGAAGTATGGAAGGACAACAACAGCTGGTTGTGATGGAGTATGGAAGGACAACAACAGCTGGTTGTGATGGAGTATGGAAGGACAACAACAGCTGGTTGTGATGGAGTATGGAAGGACAACAACAGCTGGTTGTGATGGAGTATATGGAAGGACAACAGCTGGTTGTGATGGAGTATGGAAGGACAACAACAGCTGGTTGTGATGGAGTATGGAAGGACAACAACAGCTGGTTGTGATGGAGTATGGAAGGACAACAACAGCTGGTTGTGATGGAGTATGGAAGGACAACAACAGCTGGTTGTGATGGAGTATGGAAGGACAACAACAGCTGGTTGTGATGGAGTATGGAAGGACAACAACAGCTGGTTGTGATGGAGTATGGAAGGACAACAACAGCTGGTTGTGATGGAGTATGGAAGGACAACAACAGCTGGTTGTGATGGTGTATGGAAGGACAACAACAGCTGGTTGTGATGGAGTATGGAAGGACAACAACAGCTGGTTGTGATGCTGGTTGTGATGGAATGGAAGGACAACAACAGCTGGTTGTGATGGAGTATGGAAGGACAACAACAGCTGGTTGTGATGGAGTATGGAAGGACAACAACAGCTGGTTGTGATGGAGTATGGAAGGACAACAACAGCTGGTTGTGATGGTGTATGGAAGGACAACAACAGCTGGTTGTGATGGAGTATGGAAGGACAACAACAGCCCAAGAGATGGAAAAAGGTGTATGTGAAGAACATCCAGAATATGTTGTTGTGTCATTCGTTACGCCTGTGAAGAGCCGCGTTTGAGCTGATATCCCCAGTGAATTGATGTTGATCTGTTGTTGTCTGCTTGAGTTACAGCAGGGTCTCGTTAGATTTACCAGAGAAACATCAAGGTAGTGACTTCATTGTGCCACTGATTGGTCCACCGAGTGAGTCTACTGGGCACCATTGTTTAGGACTATTACTCAACAGACAATGCTTTTTCTTCCTATTAGTTCCTCTGGATATAATGACAACCAATCACATAGCCCAGTGGGCTTCCTCACAACATGACCTGGTAATGACATGACGAATCCATTTTGGTTTCCGTGTTACACTTGTAATGTTATACAATTTACAAGGGGGCTTGAAGTCGTGTAATCAACAGATTCGAAAGGGGGCTTGTAATGTTGTAATCAACAGATTCAAAAGGGGGCTTGAAGTCGTGTAATCAACAGATTCAAAAGGGGGCTTGAAGTCGTGTAATCAACAGATTCAAAAGGGGGCTTGTAATGTTGTAATCAACAGATTCAAAAGGGGGCTTGTAATGTTGTAATCAACAGATCCAAAAGGGGGCTTGTAATGTTGTAATCAACAGATTCAAAAGGGGGCTTGTAATGTTGTAATCAACAGATTCAAAAGGGGGCTTGAAGTCGTTGTAATCAACAGATTCAAAAGGGGGCTTGTAATGTTGTAATCAACAGATTCAAAAGGGGGCTTGTAATGTTGTAATCAACAGATTCAAAAGGGGCTTGTAATGTTGTAATCAACAGATTCAAAAGGGGGCTTGTAATGTTGTAATCAACAGATTCAAAAGGGGCTTGTAATGTTGTAATCAACAGATTCAAAAGGGGGCTTGAAGTCGTGTAATCAACAGATTCAAAAGGGGGCTTGAAGTCGTGTAATCAACAGATTCAAAAGGGGGCTTGTAATGTTGTAATCAACAGATTCAAAAGGGGGCTTGAAGTCGTGTAATCAACAGATTCAAAAGGGGGCTTGAAGTCGTGTAATCAACAGATTCAAAAGGGGGCTTGAAGTCTAATGTTGTAATCAACAGATTCAAAAGGGGGCTTGAAGTCGTGTAATCAACAGATTCAAAAGGGGCTTGAAGTCGTGTAATCAACAGATTCAAAAGGGGCTTGTCGTGTAATCAACAGATTCAAAAGGGGGCTTGAAGTCGTGTAATCAACAGATTCAAAAGGGGGCTTGAAGTCGTGTAATCAACAGATTCAAAAGGGGGCTTGAAGTCGTGTCAACAGATCAAAAAACTGGGGGCAGATCAACAAAATTCAAAAGGGGCTTGTAATGTTGTAATCAACAGATTCAAAAGGGGGCTTGTAATGTTGTAATCAACAGATTCAAAAGGGGGCTTGTAATGTTGTAATCAACAGATTCAAAAGGGGCTTGAATGTTGTAATCAACAGATTCAAAAGGGGGCTTGAAGTCGTGTAATCAACAGATTCAAAAGGGGGCTTGAAGTCGTGTAATCAACAGATTCAAAAGGGGGCTTGTAATGTTGTAATCAACAGATCCAAGTCGTCTCCTGGAATAGGGGGGAAATGGGGCGTTTCCTCCGTTTAGTGAGAAGTCCTTGTTGTAGCTGAATATCGGATGTTATTTCCTTTATTTCAATCCGAGACGGTGGCGTCACGAACCGGCTCAAAGTGACGATGTGGAGGATCAACAAAATATATCTATTAACTGAAGTAAACTAAATGTAATTAACACTGGTGTGAGTGTAGTCAGTAGTGTAAGTGAGTAACATAAAGGGAGACGATGTGGAGGATCAACAAAATATATCTATTAACTGAAGTAAACTAAATGTAATTAACACTGGTGTGAGTGTAGTCAGTAGTGTAAGTGAGTAACATAAAGGGAGACGATGTGGAGGATCAACAAAATATATCTATTAACTGAAGTAAACTAAATGTAATTAACACTGGTGTGAGTGTAGTCAGTAGTCAGTAAGTGAGTAACATAAAGGGAGACGATGTGGAGGATCAACAAAATATATCTATTAACTGAAGTAAACTAAATGTAATTAACACTGGTGTGAGTGTAGTCAGTAGTCAGTAAGTGAGTAACATAAAGGGAGACGATGTGGAGGATCAACAAAATATATCTATTAACTGAAGTAAACTAAATGTAATTAACACTGGTGTGAGTGTAGTCAGTAGTCAGTAAGTGAGTAACATAAAGGGAGACGATGTGGAGGATCAACAAAATATATCTATTAACTGAAGTAAACTAAATGTAATTAACACTGGTGTGTGTGTAGTCAGTAGTCAGTAAGTGAGTGGGTTGCCTGCATAAATGTGACAATGAGGGGTGTTGAAAGGTGCCAATGCAAACAAAACAAAAACAGCCACAACCAAAATCAGTGTCTGCATGGAGAGTCTCCTCAATGACTGGGGGAAGAGGTGTATTTATCCCGGGACACACCCAGCCCAGGTGTGTCTGCATGGAGAGTCTCCTCAATGACTGGGGGAAGAGGTGTATTTATCCCGGGACACACCCAGCCCAGGTGTGTCTGCATGGAGAGAGTCTCTCCAATGACTGGGGGAAGAGGTGTATTTATCCCGGGACACACCCAGCCCAGGTGTGTCTGCATGGAGAGTCTCCTCAATGACTGGGGGAAGAGGTGTATTTATCCCGGGACACACCCAGCCCAGGTGTGTCTGCATGGAGAGTCTCCTCAATGACTGGGGAAGAGGTGTATTTATCCCGGGACACACCCAGCCCAGGTGTGTCTGCATGGAGAGTCTCCTCAATGACTGGGGGAAGAGGTGTATTTATCCCGGGACACACCCAGCCCAGGTGTGTCTGCATGGAGAGTCTCCTCAATGACTGGGGGAAGAGGTGTATTTATCCCGGGACACACCCAGCCCAGGTGTGTCTGCATGGAGAGAGTCTCCTCAATGACTGGGGGAAGAGGTGTATTTATCCCTGGACACACCCAGCCCAGGTGTGTCTGCATGGAGAGAGTCTCCTCAATGACTGGGGGAAGAGCCCTGTGTTATTTATCCCGGGACACACCCAGCCCAGGTGTGTCTGCATGGAGAGAGTCTCCTCAATGACTGGGGGAAGAGGTGTATTTATCCCTGGACACACCCAGCCCAGGTGTGTCTGCATGGAGAGTCTCCTCAATGACTGGGGGAAGAGGTGTATTTATCCCGGGACAACCCAGACCCAGGTGTGTCTGCATGGAGAGAGTCTCTGTCAATGACTGGGGGAAGAGGTGTATTTATCCCGGGACACACCCAGCCCAGGTGTGTCTGCATGGAGAGAGTCTCCTCAATGACTGGGGGAAGAGGTGTATTTATCCCGGGCCCTGCTTCTGTTATTCTCCTTCCAGCCTGTTATTCTCCTTTACAATGCCCTGCTTCTGTTATTCTCCTTTACAATGCCCTGCTTCTGTTATTCTCCTTTACAATGCCCTCTTTCTGTTATTCTCCTTTACAATGCCCTGCTTCTGTTATTCTCCTTTACAATGCCCTGCTTCTGTTATTCTCCTTTACAATGCCCTTTCTGTTATTCTCCTTTACAATGCCCTGCTTCTGTTATTCTCCTTTATGCCCTGCTTCTGTTATTCTCCTTTACAATGCCCTGCTTCTGTTATTCTCCTTTACAATGCCCTGCTTCTGTTATTCTCCTTTACAATGCCCTGCTTCTGTTATTCTCCTTTACAATGCCCTGCTTCTGTTATTCTCCTTTACAATGCCCTGCTTCTGTTATTCTCCTTTACTATGCCCTGCTTCTGTTATTCTCCTTTACTGTCCTGCCTTTTGAACTATAAAGAAGTGTCACATGTCGTAACATCTTTACAATGATTATTATCTAGTTCCCCTTGGTCCTCTCTGAGCAGTGTTGTCTTATAGTTGATGTTGTGTGAAGATTAAACCCTCCTTCTGAATGAAACGGTCTGTTAGAGACACTATGCAGAAATCACTCCTCCGTTTCCCCGGTTGTAAAACTCTAATAGTTCGCCTCTTTTCAGTTTATGGGACAAAACAAGCGAGTGTAGTTAGAATCATTGTACCATCTAAACCCGCTGTGAAAATATAGAATGTAAATATATTAGCCATAAACCAAAATATTGTATTTTTAGCTGTTTGAAACTGGTGTACAAAACCGAATGCAAAAGACGCTTAAACGGAACATGAATTACCGGAGGCATAGACATACAGCACATAGACATACAGCACATAGACATACAGCACATAGACATACAGCACATAGACATACAGCACATAGACATACAGCACATAGACATACCAGCACATAGACATACAGCACATAGACATACAGCACATAGACATACAGCACATAGACATACAGCACATAGACATACAGCACATAGACATACAGCACATAGACATACAGCACATAGACATACAGCACATAGACATACAGCACATAGACATACAGCACATAGACATACAGCACATAGACATACAGCACATAGACATACAGCACATAGACATACAGCACATAGACATACAGCACATAGACATACAGCACATAGACATACAGCACATAGACATACAGCACATAGACATACAGCACATAGACATACAGCACATAGACATACAGCACATAGACATACAGCACACATAGACATACAGCACATAGACATACAGCACATAGACATACAGCACATAGACATACAGCACATAGACATACAGCACATAGACATACAGCACATAGACATACAGCACATAGACATACAGCACATAGACATACAGCACATAGACATACAGCACATAGACATACAGCACATAGACATAGACATACAGCACATAGACATACAGCACATAGACATACAGCACATAGACATACAGCACATAGACATACAGCACATAGACATACAGCACATAGACATACAGCACATAGACATACAGCACATAGACATACAGCACATAGACATAGACAGCACATAGACATACAGCACATAGACATACAGCACATAGACATACAGCACATAGACATACAGCAGACACATAGACATACAGCACATAGACATACAGCACATAGACATACAGCACATAGACATACAGCACATAGACATACAGCACATAGACATACAGCACATAGACATACAGCACATAGACATACAGCACATAGACATACAGCACATAGACATAGCACATAGACAGCACATAGACATGCAGCACATAGACATACAGCACATAGACATACAGCACATAGACATACAGCACATAGACATACAGCACATAGACATACAGCACATAGACATACAGCACATAGACATACAGCACATAGACATACAGCACATAGACATACAGCACATAGACATACAGCACATAGACATACAGCACATAGACATGACAGTACATAGACATACAGCACATAGACATGCAGCACATAGCACATAGACATACAGCACATAGAACATAAATGTTTTATTTTACCTTAATTTAAACTTTATTTACTGCGAGTCAGTTAAGAACAAATTATTATTTACAGCACATAGAACAGTGGGTTAACTGCCTAGACAGGGGTTAACAGTGGGTTAACTGGTCTAGGAACAGTGGGTTAACTGGTCAGTGAACAGTGGGTTAACTGGTCTAGAACAGTGGGTTAACTGCACATAGGGGACAGTGGGTTAACTGGTCAGGAACAGTGGGTTAACTGCACATAGAACAGTGGGTTAACTGGTCATGGGAACAGTGGGTTAACTGGTTCAGGAACAGTCTAACTGCACTTAGAACAGTGGGCACTTTAAGGGGAACAGTGGGTGGTCATAGGAACAGTGGGTTAACTGGTTCATCTAGGTTAACAGCCTTGTTCAGGGAACAGTGGGTTAACTGCCTGTTAACAGTGGTTAACTTTGTTCAGGGGAACAGTGGGTTAACTGCCTTGTTCAGGGAACAGTGGGTTAACTGGTCTTGTTCAGGGGAACAGTGGGTTAACTGGTTCAGGAACAGTGGGTTAACTGGTCTCAGGAACAGTGGGTTAACTGCCTTGTTCAGGGGAACAGTGGGTTAACTGCCTTGTTCAGGGAACAGTGGGTTAACTGGTTCAGGGGAACAGTGGGTTAACTGCCTTGGGTTAACTGCCTTGTTCAGGGGAACAGTGGGTTAACTGCCTTGGGTTAAGGGGAACAGTGGGTTAACTGCCTTGTTCAGGGGAACAGTGGGTTCAGGGGAACAGTGGGTTAACTGCCTTGTTCAGGGGAACAGTGGGTTAACTGCCTTGTTCAGGGGAACAGTGGGTTAACTGCCTTGTTCAGGGGAACAGTGGGTTAACTGCCTTGTTCAGGGGAACAGTGGGTTAACTGCCTTGTTCAGGGGAACAGTGGGTTAACTGCCTTGTTCAGGGGAACAGTGGGTTAACTGCCTTGTTCAGGGGAACAGTGGGTTAACTGCCTTGTTCAGGGGAACAGTGGGTTAACTGCCTTGTTCAGGGGAACAGTGGGTTAACTGCCTTGTTCAGGGGTGGGTTAACAGTGGGTTAACTGCCTTGTTCAGGGGAACAGTGGGTTAACTGCCTTGTTCAGGGGAACAGTGGGTTAACTGCCTTGTTCAGGGGAACAGTGGGTTAACTGCCTTGTTCAGGGGAACAGTGGGTTAACTGCCTTGTTCAGGGGAACAGTGGGTTAACTGCCTTGTTCTGGGGCAGAACTGACAGTGGGTTAACTTGTCAGGGGAACAGTGGGTTAACTGCCTTGTTCAGCTCGTGGATTCGATCGAGCAACCTTTCGGTCTCTGGCCCACCTCTCTAACCACTAGGCGACCAGCCGCACCAAAATCTACCGCTTTGAAGTGACATATTGTAACTTTAATCAGGAATTATAGATGAGAAAATATAGAAAACAAACGTACAGCTTTTTGAATCACCGTTTAAATGTTGTTTTGTAAACTAATACTTTGCTATAAGAAAAATAAATCTGTTTATCAGATCATAAATACCAACCTTTTAATGAGAAATAATATGAAGAGCACTAGACTACATGGCTTAGTGGTGAAATCTCCCGGTTAAACCTCTTATTTGGCTTTTTACTTACGACAGTTATGTAAGTCCTGTTTTCACTGTCATCCACATTCATCTTATGTAACGTGATGGTGCTGAGGAGAGATGATGTGGTTTGTTACAGTATGAAAGAGATTCCACTAACACATCACGTGATGGTGCTGAGGAGAGATGATGTGGTTTGTTACAGTACGAGAGAGATTCCACTAACACATCACGTGATGGTGCTGAGGAGAGATGATGTGGTTTGTTACAGTACGAAAGAGATTCCACTAACACATCACGTGATGGTGCTGAGGAGAGATGATGTGGTTTGTTACAGTATGAAAGAGATTCCACTAACACATCACGTGATGGTGCTGAGGAGAGATGATGTGGTTTGTTACAGTATGAAAGAGATTCCACTAACACATCACGTGATGGTGCTGAGGAGAGATGATGTGGTTTGTTACAGTATGAGAGAGATTCCACTAACACATCACGTGATGGTGCTGAGGAGAGATGATGTGGTTTGTTACAGTATGAAAGAGATTCCACTAACACATCACGTGTTGCTTTTCCACTCACTCCCCCAACAATCATTACTAAATGATGAGGACAATTGGCTTGTTGTTTTTTTATAGCTGCTTTAGGCTTTGGGGTTTAGTCTTTAGAGGGTTTATGTAAATGGGTGCTTCCTCTGGCCCCTGAGGGGAGAGGGGCTTAAAGACGCTGCGGTCTCACAGTGATACAATGCTGCTGTATCACCTCCATTGGTCCTCTGAGCAGAGAGAGACAGAGGGAGAGAGACAGAGGGAGAGAGACAGAGGGAGAGAGACAGAGGGAGAGAGACAGAGGGAGAGAGACAGAGGGAGAGGGACGGAGGGAGAGAGACAGAGGGAGAGGGACAGAGGGAGAGGGACAGAGGGAGAGAGACAGAGGGAGAGGGACAGAGGGAGAGAGACAGGAGGGAGAGAGACGGAGGGAGAGAGACGGAGGGAGAGAGACGGAGGGAGAGAGACGGAGGGAGAGGGACAGGGGGTAGAGAAATAGAGGGAGAGAGAGAGACCGAGGGAGAGGGACAGGGGGTAGAGAAATAGAGGGAGAGAGAGAGACCGAGGGAGAGGGACAGGGGGTAGAGAGATGGAGGGAGAGAGGGACAGGGAGGGAGAGGGACAGGGGGTAGAGAGATGGAGGGAGGGAGAGGGACAGGGGGTAGAGAGATGGAGGGAGGGAGAGGGACAGGGGGTAGAGAGATAGAGGGAGAGGGAGAGGGGTAGAGAGAGGGAGGGAAAGGGACAGGGGGTAGAGAAATAGAGGGAGGGGGTAGAGAGACAGAGGGAGAGGGACAGGGGGTAGAGAGATGGAGGGAGGGAGAGAGGGACAGGGAGGGAGAGGGACAGGGGGTAGAGAGATGGAGGGAGGGAGAGGGACAGGGGGTAGAGAGATGGAGGGAGGGAGAGGGACAGGGGGTAGAGAGATGGAGGGAGGGCGAGGGACAGGGGGTAGAGAGATGGAGGGAGGGAGAGGGACAGGGGGTAGAGATGGAGGGAGGGAGAGGGACAGGGGGTAGAGAGATGGAGGGAGAGGGAGAGAGGGTAGAGAGAGGGAGGGAAAGGGACAGGGGGTAGAGAGAGGGAGGGAGAGGGACAGGAGGTAGAGAGTTGGAGGCAGAGAGAGAGGGATAGGGGGTAGAGAGATGGAGGGAGAGAGAGGGACAGGGGGGAGGGAGAGAGAGGGACAGGGGGTAGAGAGAGGGAGGGAGAGGGACATGGGGTAGAGAGATGGAGGGAGGGAGAGGGACAGGGGGTAGAGAGATGGAGGGAGGGAGAGGGAGATGGAGGGTGTGGTTGGCAGACATTTTGTTGGACCAAGTATTTAATTTAATTCTAGTGTTATAGCCTTTCCCCCAACGCCACATCCCTGACCTTTACTCTGTTGATTACAGCCTGACCTTTTCTCTGTTGAGGTATAGAGATATAGGGGTAACAGAGGTCTAGAGATATAGGGGTAACTTGGGTCTGGAGATATAGGGGTAACTGAGGTATAGAGATATAGGGGTAACAGAGGTCTAGAGATATAGGGGTAACTGAGGTCTAGAGATATAGGGGTAACTGAGGTATAGAGATATAGAGATATAGGGGTAACTGGGGTATAGAGATATAGGGGTAACATGGGTATAGAGATATAGGGGTAACTGAGGTCTAGAGATATAGGGGTAACTGGGGTATAGAGATATAGGGGTAACTGAGGTCTAGAGATATAGGGGTAACTGGGGTATAGAGATATAGGGGTAACTGAGGTCTAGAGATATAGGGGTAACTGGGGTATAGAGATATAGGGGTAACAGAGGTATAGAGATATAGGGGTAACAGAAGTATATAGATATAGGGGTAACTGAGGTATGGAGATATAGGGGTAACTGGGGTATAGAGATATAGGGGTAACTGAGGTCTAGAGATATAGGGGTAACTGAGGTCTAGAGATATAGGGGTAACTGGGGTATAGATATATAGGGGTAACTGGGGTATAGAGATATAGGGGTAACTGAGGTATAGAGATATAGGGGTAACTGAGGTCTAGAGATATAGGGGTAACTGAGGTCTAGAGATATAGGGGTAACTGAGGTATAGAGATATAGGGGTAACAGGGATATAGAGATATAGGGGTAACTGAGGTCTGGAGATATAGGGGTAACTGAGGTATAGAGATATAGGGGTAACTGAGGTATAGAGATATAGGGGTAACTGAGGTCTAGAGATATAGGGGTAACTGAGGTCTAGAGATATAGGGGTAACTGAGGTATAGATATATATGGGTAACAGGTCTAGAGATATATGGGTAACAGGGATATAGTGGTAACTGAGGTCTAGATATATAGGCTGTGTCTGTCATTTCCATACTGCGGTCTACTGAACTGAAGGTGCTCTAGGTGCTGATCCAGGCCCGGTATGTGGGCTGAACTGTGTGTCCTGCTTACATTTACATTTACATTTAAGTCATTTAGCAGACGCTCTTATCCAGAGCGACTTACAAATTGGTGCATTCACCTTATGACATCCAGTGGGACAGTCACTTAACAATAGTGCATCTAAAACTTAGGGGGGTGGGGTGAGAGAGGATTACTAGACCTATCCTAGGTATTCCTTAAAGAGGTGGGGTTTCAGAGTCTCCGGAAGGTGGTGATTGACTCCGCTGTCCTGGCGTCGTGAGGGAGTTTGTTCCACCATTGGGGGCCAGGGCAGCGAACAGTTTTGACTGGGCTGAGCGGGAGCTGTACTTCCTCAGTGGTAGGGAGGCGAGCAGGCCAGAGGTGGATGAACGCAGTGCCCTTGTTTGGGTGTAGGGCCTGATCAGAGCCTGGAGGTACTGAGGTGCCGTTCCCCTCACAGCTCCGTAGGCAAGCACCATGGTCTTGTAGCGGATGCGAGCTTCAACTGGAAGCCAGTGGAGAGAACGGAGGAGCGGGGTGACGTGAGAGAACTTGGGAAGGTTGAACACCAGACGGGCTGCGGCGTTCTGGATGAGTTGAAGGGGTTTAATGGCACAGGCAGGGAGCCCAGCCAACAGCGAGTTGCAGTAATCCAGACGGGAGATGACAAGTGCCTGGATTAGGACCTGCGCCGCTTCCTGTGTGAGGAGGGTCGTACTCAGGATGTTGAACTGCAATCAACAGACAGAGCATGAACCTACAGGAACGGGCCACCGCCTTGATGTTAGTTGAGAACGACAGGGTGTTGTCCAGGATCACGCCAAGGTTCTTGGCGCTCTGGGAGGAGGACACAATGGAGTTCACATACTCAACCGTGATGGCGAGATCATGGAACAGGCAGTCCTTCCCGGGAGGAAGAGCAGCTCCGTCTTGCCGAGATCAGCTTGAGGTGGTGATCCGTCATCCACACTGATATGTCTGCCAGACATGCAGAGATGCGATACGCCACCTGGTCATCAGAAGGGGAAAGGAGAAGATTAATTGTGTGTCGTCTGCATAGCAATGATAAGAGAGACCATGTGAGGTTATGACAGAGCCAAGTGACTTGGTGTATAGCGAGAATAGGAGAGGGCCAAGAACAGAGCCCTGGGGGACACCAGTGGTGAGAGCGCGTGGTGAGGAGACAGATTCTCGCCACGCCACCTGGTAGGAGCGACCTGTCAGGTAGGACGCAATCCAAGCGTGGGCCGCGCCGGAGATGCCCAACTCGGAGAGGGTGGAGAGGAGGATCTGATGGTTCACAGTATCGAAGGCAGCCGATAGATCTAGAAGGATGAGAGCAGAGGAGAGAGAGTTAGCTTTAGCAGTGCGGAGCGCCTCCGTGATACAGAGGAGAGCAGTCTCAGTTGAATGACTAGTCTTGAAACCTGACTGATTTGGATCAAGAAGGTCATTGGTTTGTCATCAATAATCCACATACTGTAGAGCAGAGTACGCCAACCAGGCTGCTGCCACACTGTGACAAACAGCCCCAGGACTGGAGAACAGGAAGAGACAGAGAGGAGAGAGAGGGCAGGGGAGAGAGAGGACTGAGGAGAGAGAGGATAGAGGAAGAGAAGAAGAGAGAGGAAGATAGAGGGCAGAGGAAGAGAGGACACAGAAGAGAGACACAGGAAGAGAGAGGACATAGGAGAAAGAGGGACAGAGGAGAGAGAGAGAGGATAGAAGAAGAGAGAGAAGATAGAGGGCAGAGGAAGAGAGAGGACACAGGAAGAGAGAGGACAGAGGAGAAAGAAGGACAGAGGAGAGAGAGAGAGAGGATAGAGGAAGAGAAGAAGAGAGAGGAAGATAGAGGGCAGAGGAAGAGAGTGGACACAGGAAGAGAGAGGACAGAGGAGAAAGAGAGGACAGAGGAGAGAGAGAGGATAGAGGAAGAGAAGAAGAGAGAGGAAGATAGAGGGCAGAGGAAGAGAGAGGACACAGGAAGAGAGAGGACAGAGGAGAAAGAGGACAGAGGAGAGAGAGAGGACACAGGAAGAGAGAGGACACAGGAAGAGAGAGGACAGAGGAGAAAGAGAGGACAGATGAAGAGAGAGGACAGAGGAAGAAGAGAGAGGACAGAGGAAGAGAAGAAGAGAGAGGAAGAGAAACTAGATAGGAAGAGAGGAGAGGGACAGAGAGGAATAGAGAGAGAGTAGAGAACCTGTAAGAGACAGGAAGAGAGAGGAGAGACAGAGAGGAAGTGAGAGTGAGAGGGGAGAGGGGAAGAGGAGAGGAAGAGAGAGAGATGGAGAGAGAGTAGAGGGGAAGAGAGAGGAGAGACAGAGAGGAAGTGAGAGTGAGAGGGGAGAGGGGAAGAGACAGAGAGAGGGGAAGAGGAGAGGAAGAGAGAGAGATGGAGAGAGAGTAGAGGGGAAGAGAGAGGAGAGAGGAAGAGACAGAAGGGAAGAGTGGAAGTCACTTGACAGGACAAATCAACTTGACCTGAGATTCACCTCCTCAATGTCTTGCTGGTTCAGATTCACCCTCGGTGCTCGCTGCTCTTTTCAGCCGTAAATAGTCAGTATGACTTCTGGCCCCGGCGGACTCAGTCACATGACTGCATATAGAGTCCATTAGAACATCAACCACTGCACCCTTTCCTTCAACTTGATTCAAATTGAAAAGTGTGTGGACATACTGTTACATCAGTTACATCCTATAATTAATTTCAATACTTGATCTGTTTTAGAAATCAGCAATTCTCCGAGGTCTGTAGTTGAAAGCAGACAGGTGGACAGATACAACACCTCTCCTCCAGTAAGGTTGAACCTGTCTCTAATCAACAGACAGATACCACACCTCTCCTCCAGTAAGGTTGAACCTGTCTCTAATCAACAGACAGATACCACACCTCTCCTCCAGTAAGGTTGAACCTGTCTCTAATCAACAGACAGATACCACACCTCTCCTCCAGTAAGGTTGAACCTGTCTCTAATCAACAGACAGATACCACACCTCTCCTCCAGTAAGGTTGAACCTGTCTCTAATCAACAGACAGATACCACACCTCTCCTCCGGTAAGGTTGAACCTGTCTCTAATCAACAGACAGATACCACACCTCTCCTCCAGTAAGGTTGAACCTGTCTCTAATCAACAGACAGATACCACACCTCTCCTCCAGTAAGGTTGAACCTGTCTCTAATCAACAGACAGATACCACACCTCTCCTCCAGTAAGGTTGAACCTGTCTCTAATCAACAGACAGATACCACACCTCTGCTCCAGTAAGGTTGAACCTGTCTCTAATCAACAGACAGATACCACACCACACCTCTCCTCCAGTAAGGTTGAACCTGTCTCTAATCAACAGACAGATACCACACCTCTCCTCCAGTAAGGTTGAACCTGTCTCTAATCAACAGACAGATACCACACCTCACCTCTCCTCCAGTAAGGTTGACCTGTCTCTAATCAACAGACAGATACCACACCTCTCCTCCAGTAAGGTTGAACCTGTCTCTAATCAACAGACAGATACCACACCTCTCCTCCAGTCAGATTGAACCTGTCTCTAATCAACAGACAGACACCACACCTCTCCTCCAGTAAGGTTGAACCTGTCTCTAATCAACAGACAGATACCACACCTCTCCTCCAGTAAGGTTGAACCTGTCTCTAATCAACAGACAGATACCACACCTCTCCTCCAGTAAGGTTGAACCTGTCTCTAATCAACAGACAGATACCACACCTCTCCTCCAGTAAGGTTGAACCTGTCTCTAATCAACAGACAGATACCACACCTCTCCTCCAGTAAGGTTGAACCTGTCTCTAATCAACAGACAGACACCACACCTCTCCTCCAGTAAGGTTGAACCTGTCTCTAATCAACAGATACTATCCTGAGACTGTAACTAGGCAACCTGCTGGGTACTCCTATACTGAATGATAACCAATGGTACAGAGACCTCTCCTCCAGTAAGGTTGAACCTGTCTCTAATCAACAGACAGATACCACACCTCTCCTCCAGTAAGGTTGAACCTGTCTCTAATCAATGGACAGATACCACACCTCTCCTCCAGTAAGGTTGAACCTGTCTCTAATCAATGGACAGATACCACACCTCTCCTCCAGTAAGGTTGAACCTGTCTCTAATCAACAGACAGTGTGAGGGGTTTTCATGTCTCTAATAACTACAGTTGTTTTCATGGATCTGTGTCTCTCGTAACTAGGCAACCTGGTGGGTACTGTACTATACTGAATGGTATGAGAGACTGTAACTAGGCAACCTGCTGGGTACTGTACTATACTGAATGGTATGAGAGACTGTAACTAGGCAACCTGCTGGGTACTGTACTGTACTATACTGAATGGTATGAGAGACTGTAACTAGGCAACCTGCTGGGTACTGTACTGTACTATACTGAATGGTATGAGAGACTGTAACTAGGCAACCTGCTGGGTACTGTACTATACTGAATGGTATGAGAGACTGTAACTAGGCAACCTGCTGGGTACTGTACTATACTGAATGGTATGAGAGACTGTAACTAGGCAACCTGCTGGGTACTGTACTATACTGAATGGTATGAGAGACTGTAACTAGGCAACCTGCTGGGTACTGTACTATACTGAATGGTATGAGAGACTGTAACTAGGCAACCTGCTGGGTACTGTACTGTACTATACTGAATGGTATGAGAGACTGTAACTAGGCAACCTGCTGGGTACTGTACTATACTGAATGGTATGAGAGACTGTAACTAGGCAACCTGCTGGGTACTGTACTATACTGAATGGTATGAGAGACTGTAACTAGGCAACCTGCTGGGTACTGTACTGTACTATACTGAATGGTATGAGAGACTGTAACTAGGCAACCTGCTGGGTACTGTACTGTACTATACTGAATGGTATGAGAGACTGTAACTAGGCAACCTGCTGGGTACTGTACTATACTGAATGGTATGAGAGACTGTAACTAGGCAACCTGCTGGGTACTGTACTATACTGAATGGTATGAGAGACTGTAACTAGGCAACCTGCTGGGTACTGTACTGTACTATACTGAATGGTATGAGAGACTGTAACTAGGCAACCTGCTGGGTACTGTACTATACTGAATGGTATGAGAGACTGTAACTAGGCAACCTGCTGGGTACTGTACTATACTGAATGGTATGAGAGACTGTAACTAGGCAACCTGCTGGGTACTGTACTATACTGAATGGTATGAGAGACTGTAACTAGGCAACCTGCTGGGTACTGTACTATACTGAATGGTATGAGAGACTGTAACTAGGCAACCTGCTGGGTACTGTACTATACTGAATGGTATGAGAGACTGTAACTAGGCAACCTGCTGGGTACTGTACTATACTGAATGGTATGAGAGACTGTAACTAGGCAACCTGCTGGGTACTGTACTATACTGAATGGTATGAGAGACTGTAACTAGGCAACCTGCTGGGTACTGTACTGTACTGAATGGTATGAGAGACTGTAACTAGGCAACCTGCTGGGTACTGTACTATACTGAATGGTATGAGAGACTGTAACTAGGCAACCTGCTGGGTACTGTACTGTACTATACTGAATGGTATGAGAGACTGTAACTAGGCAACCTGCTGGGTACTGTACTGTACTATACTGAATGGTATGAGAGACTGTAACTAGGCAACCTGCTGGGTACTGTACTGTACTATACTGAATGGTATGAGAGACTGTAACTAGGCAACCTGCTGGGTACTGGGTACTGTACTATACTATACTGAATGGTATGAGAGACTGTAACTAGGCAACCTGCTGGGTACTGTACTATACTGAATGGTATGAGAGACTGTAACTAGGCAACCTGCTGGGTACTGTACTGTACTATACTGAATGGTATGAGAGACTGTAACTAGGCAACCTGCTGGGTACTGTACTATACTATACTGAATGGTATGAGAGACTGTAACTAGGCAACCTGCTGGGTACTGTACTATACTGAATGGTATGAGAGACTGTAACTAGGCAACCTGCTGGGTACTGTACTGTACTATACTGAATGGTATGAGAGACTGTAACTAGGCAACCTGCTGGGTACTGTACTGTACTGAATGGTATGAGAGACTGTAACTAGGCAACCTGCTGGGTACTGTACTATACTGAATGGTATGAGAGACTGTAACTAGGCAACCTGCTGGGTACTGTACTATACTGAATGGTATGAGAGACTGTAACTAGGCAACCTGCTGGGTACTGTACTGTACTAACTGAATGGTATGAGAGACTGTAACTAGGCAACCTGCTGGGTACTGTACTGTACTGAATGGTATGAGAGACTGTAACTAGGCAACCTGCTGGGTACTGTACTGTACTATACTGAATGGTATGAGAGACTGTAACTAGGCAACCTGCTGGGTACTGTACTGTATACTGAATGGTATGAGAGACTGTAACTAGGCAACCTGCCTGCTGGGTACTGTACTGTACTATACTGAATGGTATGAGAGACTGTAACTAGGCAACCTGCTGGGTACTGTACTGTACTATACTGAATGGTATGAGAGACTGTAACTAGGCAACCTGCTGGGTACTGTACTATACTGAATGGTATGAGAGACTGTAACTAGGCAACCTGCTGGGTACTGTACTATACTGAATGGTATGAGAGACTGTAACTAGGCAACCTGCTGGGTACTGTACTGTACTATACTGAATGGTATGAGAGACTGTAACTAGGCAACCTGCTGGGTACTGTACTATACTGAATGGTATGAGAGACTGTAACTAGGCAACCTGCTGGGTACTGTACTATACTGAATGGTATGAGAGACTGTAACTAGGCAACCTGCTGGGTACTGTACTATACTGAATGGTATGAGAGACTGTAACTAGGCAACCTGCTGGGTACTGTACTATACTGAATGGTATGAGAGACTGTAACTAGGCAACCTGGGGTGTACTATACTGAATGGTATGAGAGACTGTAACTAGGCAACCTGCTGGGTACTGTACTGTACTATACTGAATGGTATGAGAGACTGTAACTAGGCAACCTGCTGGGTACTGTACTATACTGAATGGTATGAGAGACTGTAACTAGGCAACCTGCTGGGTACTGTACTATACTGAATGGTATGAGAGACTGTAACTAGGCAACCTGCTGGGTACTGTACTGTACTGAATGGTATGAGAGACTGTAACTAGGCAACCTGCTGGGTACTGTACTATACTGAATGGTATGAGAGACTGTAACTAGGCAACCTGCTGGGTACTGTACTGTACTATACTGAATGGTATGAGAGACTGTAACTAGGCAACCTGCTGTACTATACTGAATGGTATGAGAGACTGTAACTAGGCAACCTGCTGGGTACTGAATGGTATGAGAGACTGTAACTAGGCAACCTGCTGGGTACTGTACTGTACTAATGGTACTGAATGGTATGAGAGACTGTAACTAGGCAACCTGCTGGGTACTGTACTGTACTATACTGAATGGTATGAGAGACTGTAACTAGGCAACCTGCTGGGTACTGTACTATACTGAATGGTATGAGAGACTGTAACTAGGCAACCTGCTGGGTACTGTACTGTACTATACTGAATGGTATGAGAGACTGTAACTAGGCAACCTGCTGGGTACTGTACTATACTGAATGGTATGAGAGACTGTAACTAGGCAACCTGCTGGGTACTGTACTATACTGAATGGTATGAGAGACTGTAACTAGGCAACCTGCTGGGTACTGTACTGTACTATACTGAATGGTATGAGAGACTGTAACTAGGCAACCTGCTGGGTACTGTACTGTACTATACTGAATGGTATGAGAGACTGTAACTAGGCAACCTGCTGGGTACTGTACTATACTGAATGGTATGAGAGACTGTAACTAGGCAACCTGCTGGGTACTGTACTATACTGAATGGTATGAGAGACTGTAACTAGGCAACCTGCTGGGTACTGTACTGTACTATACTGAATGGTATGAGAGACTGTAACTAGGCAACCTGCTGGGTACTGTACTGTACTGAATGGTATGAGAGACTGTAACTAGGCAACCTGCTGGGTACTGTACTGTACTATACTGAATGGTATGAGAGACTGTAACTAGGCAACCTGCTGGGTACTGTACTGTACTATACTGAATGGTATGAGAGACTGTAACTAGGCAACCTGCTGGGTACTGTACTATACTGAATGGTATGAGAGACTGTAACTAGGCAACCTGCTGGGTACTGTACTATACTGAATGGTATGAGAGACTGTAACTAGGCAACCTGCTGGGTACTGTACTATACTGAATGGTATGAGAGACTGTAACTAGGCAACCTGCTGGGTACTGTACTATACTGAATGGTATGAGAGACTGTAACTAGGCAACCTGCTGGGTACTGTACTGTACTATACTGAATGGTATGAGAGACTGTAACTAGGCAACCTGCTGGGTACTGTACTATACTGAATGGTATGAGAGACTGTAACTAGGCAACCTGCTGGGTACTGTACTATACTGAATGGTATGAGAGACTGTAACTAGGCAACCTGCTGGGTACTGTACTATACTGAATGGTATGAGAGACTGTAACTAGGCAACCTGCTGGGTACTGTACTATACTGAATGGTATGAGAGACTGTAACTAGGCAACCTGCTGGGTACTGTACTGTACTATACTGAATGGTATGAGAGACTGTAACTAGGCAACCTGCTGGGTACTGTACTATACTGAATGGTATGAGAGACTGTAACTAGGCAACCTGCTGGGTACTGTACTATACTATACTGAATGGTATGAGAGACTGTAACTAGGCAACCTGCTGGGTACTGTACTATACTGAATGGTATGAGAGACTGTAACTAGGCAACCTGCTGGGTACTGTACTATACTGAATGGTATGAGAGACTGTAACTAGGCAACCTGCTGGGTACTGTACTGGGTACTGTATACTGAATGGTATGAGAGACTGTAACTAGGCAACCTGCTGGGTACTGTACTGTACTATACTGAATGGTATGAGAGACTGTAACTAGGCAACCTGCTGGGTACTGTACTATACTGAATGGTATGAGAGACTGTAACTAGGCAACCTGCTGGGTACTGTACTATACTGAATGGTATGAGAGACTGTAACTAGGCAACCTGCTGGGTACTGTACTGTACTACTGAATGGTATGAGAGACTGTAACTAGGCAACCTGCTGGGTACTGTACTATACTGAATGGTATGAGAGACTGTAACTAGGCAACCTGCTGGGTACTGTACTATACTGAATGGTATGAGAGACTGTAACTAGGCAACCTGCTGGGTACTGTACTATACTGAATGGTATGAGAGACTGTAACTAGGCAACCTGCTGGGTACTGTACTATACTGAATGGTATGAGAGACTGTAACTAGGCAACCTGCTGGGTACTGTACTATACTGAATGGTATGAGAGACTGTAACTAGGCAACCTGCTGGGTACTGTACTATACTGAATGGTATGAGAGACTGTAACTAGGCAACCTGCTGGGTACTGTACTATACTGAATGGTATGAGAGACTGTAACTAGGCAACCTGCTGGGTACTGTACTGTACTATACTGAATGGTATGAGAGACTGTAACTAGGCAACCTGCTGGGTACTGTACTATACTGAATGGTATGAGAGACTGTAACTAGGCAACCTGCTGGGTACTGTACTATACTGAATGGTATGAGAGACTGTAACTAGGCAACCTGCTGGGTACTGTACTGTACTATACTGAATGGTATGAGAGACTGTAACTAGGCAACCTGCTGGGTACTGTACTGTACTAGGCAACCTGCTGGGTACTGAATGGTATGAGAGACTGTAACTAGGCAACCTGCTGGGTACTGTACTATACTGAATGGTATGAGAGACTGTAACTAGGCAACCTGCTGGGTACTGTACTATACTGAATGGTATGAGAGACTGTAACTAGGCAACCTGCTGGGTACTGTACTATACTGAATGGTATGAGAGACTGTAACTAGGCAACCTGCTGGGTACTGTACTGTACTATACTGAATGGTATGAGAGACTGTAACTAGTCAACCTGCTGGGTACTGTACTATACTATACTGAATGGTATGAGAGACTGTAACTAGGCAACCTGCTGGGTACTGTACTGTACTATACTGAATGGTATGAGAGACTGTAACTAGGCAACCTGCTGGGTACTGTACTGTACTATACTGAATGGTATGAGAGACTGTAACTAGGCAACCTGCTGGGTACTGTACTGTACTATACTGAATGGTATGAGAGACTGTAACTAGGCAACCTGCTGGGTACTGTACTACTATACTGAATGGTATGAGAGACTGTAACTAGGCAACCTGCTGGGTACTGTACTGTACTATACTGAATGGTATGAGAGACTGTAACTAGGCAACCTGCTGGGTACTGTACTGTACTATACTGAATGGTATGAGAGACTGTAACTAGGCAACCTGCTGGGTACTGTACTGTACTATACTGAATGGTATGAGAGACTGTAACTAGGCAACCTGCTGGGTACTGTACTATACTGAATGGTATGAGAGACTGTAACTAGGCAACCTGCTGGGTACTGTACTATATACTGAATGGTATGAGAGACTGTAACTAGGCAACCTGCTGGGTACTGTACTATACTGAATGGTATGAGAGACTGTAACTAGGCAACCTGCTGGGTACTGTACTGTACTATACTGAATGGTATGAGAGACTGTAACTAGGCAACCTGCTGGGTACTGTACTATACTGAATGGTATGAGAGACTGTAACTAGGCAACCTGCTGGGTACTGTACTATACTGAATGGTATGAGAGACTGTAACTAGGCAACCTGCTGGGTACTGTACTATACTGAATGGTATGAGAGACTGTAACTAGGCAACCTGCTGGGTACTGTACTATACTGAATGGTATGAGAGACTGTAACTAGGCAACCTGCTGGGTACTGTACTATACTGAATGGTATGAGAGACTGTAACTAGGCAACCTGCTGGGTACTGTACTATACTGAATGGTATGAGAGACTGTAACTAGGCAACCTGCTGGGTACTGTACTATACTGAATGGTATGAGAGACTGTAACTAGGCAACCTGCTGGGTACTGTACTATACTGAATGGTATGAGAGACTGTAACTAGGCAACCTGCTGGGTACTGTACTGTACTGAATGGTATGAGAGACTGTAACTAGGCAACCTGCTGGGTACTGTACTGTACGGTATGAGAGACTGTAACTAGGCAACCTGCTGGGTACTGTACTATACTGAATGGTATGAGAGACTGTAACTAGGCAACCTGCTGGGTACTGTACTGTACTATACTGAATGGTATGAGAGACTGTAACTAGGCAACCTGCTGGGTACTGTACTATACTGAATGGTATGAGAGACTGTAACTAGGCAACCTGCTGGGTACTGTACTATACTGAATGGTATGAGAGACTGTAACTAGTCAACCTGCTGGGTACTGTACTGTACTATACTGAATGGTATGAGAGACTGTAACTAGGCAACCTGCTGGGTACTGTACTGTACTGAATGGTATGAGACTGTAACTAGGCAACCTGCTGGGTACTGTACTATACTGAATGGTATGAGAGAACTGTAACTGTAGGCAACCTGCTGGGTACTGTGGGTACTGTACTGTACTATACTGAATGGTATGAGAGACTGTAACTAGGCAACCTGCTGGGTACTGTACTGTACTATACTGAATGGTATGAGAGACTGTAACTAGGCAACCTGCTGGGTACTGTACTATACTGAATGGTATGAGAGACTGTAACTAGGCAACCTGCTGGGTACTGTACTATACTGAATGGTATGAGAGACTGTAACTAGGCAACCTGCTGGGTACTGTACTATACTGAATGGTATGAGAGACTGTAACTAGGCAACCTGCTGGGTACTGTACTATACTGAATGGTATGAGAGACTGTAACTAGGCAACCTGCTGGGTACTGTACTACTACTGAATGGTATGAGAGACTGTAACTAGGCAACCTGCTGGGTACTGTACTATACTGAATGGTATGAGAGACTGTAACTAGGCAACCTGCTGGGTACTGTACTATACTGAATGGTATGAGAGACTGTAACTAGGCAACCTGCTGGGTACTGTACTGTACTATACTGAATGGTATGAGAGACTGTAACTAGGCAACCTGCTGGGTACTGTACTATACTGAATGGTATGAGAGACTGTAACTAGGCAACCTGCTGGGTACTGTACTACTACTGAATGGTATGAGAGACTGTAACTAGGCAACCTGCTGGGTACTGTACTGTACTATACTGAATGGTATGAGAGACTGTAACTAGGCAACCTGCTGGGTACTGTACTGTACTATACTGAATGGTATGAGAGACTGTAACTAGGCAACCTGCTGGGTACTGTACTATACTGAATGAATGGTATGAGAGACTGTAACTAGGCAACCTGCTGGGTACTGTACTGTACTATACTGAATGGTATGAGAGACTGTAACTAGGCAACCTGCTGGGTACTGTACTGTACTATACTGAATGGTATGAGAGACTGTAACTAGGCAACCTGCTGGGTACTGTACTATACTGAATGGTATGAGAGACTGTAACTAGGCAACCTGCTGGGTACTGTACTGTACTATACTGAATGGTATGAGAGACTGTAACTAGGCAACCTGCTGGGTACTGTACTGTACTATACTGAATGGTATGAGAGACTGTAACTAGGCAACCTGCTGGGTACTGTACTGTACTATACTGAATGGTATGAGAGACTGTAACTAGGCAACCTGCTGGGTACTGTACTGTACTATACTGAATGGTATGAGAGACTGTAACTAGGCAACCTGCTGGGTACTGTACTATACTGAATGGTATGAGAGACTGTAACTAGGCAACCTGCTGGGTACTGTACTATACTGAATGGTATGAGAGACTGTAACTAGGCAACCTGCTGGGTACTGTACTATACTGAATGGTATGAGAGACTGTAACTAGGCAACCTGCTGGGTACTGTACTATACTGAATGGTATGAGAGACTGTAACTAGGCAACCTGCTGGGTACTGTACTATACTGAATGGTATGAGAGACTGTAACTAGGCAACCTGCTGGGTACTGTACTATACTGAATGGTATGAGAGACTGTAACTAGGCAACCTGCTGGGTACTGTACTATACTGAATGGTATGAGAGACTGTAACTAGGCAACCTGCTGGGTACTGTACTATACTGAATGGTATGAGAGACTGTAACTAGGCAACCTGCTGGGTACTGTACTATACTGAATGGTATGAGAGACTGTAACTAGGCAACCTGCTGGGTACTGTACTATACTGAATGGTATGAGAGACTGTAACTAGGCAACCTGCTGGGTACTGTACTATACTGAATGGTATGAGAGACTGTAACTAGGCAACCTGCTGGGTACTGTACTGTAACTATACTGAATGGTATGAGAGACTGTAACTAGGCAACCTGCTGGGTACTGTACTATACTGAATGGTATGAGAGACTGTAACTAGGCAACCTGCTGGGTACTGTACTA
>NW_025745773.1:210000-215000 GCF_021184085.1 Oncorhynchus gorbuscha | reverse complement strand
GTCAGGCTGGAGCTGCACCAAGCTGGTATAGACCAAGAGTCTCTCTCTCTCTCCACCCCTCCCTAGGTCCCAGTTCCTAACAGACTGATGGGAATAGTTGGTTCTCAGAGCTGTAAAGGACAGAGGGCAGTTGGCTACTGGCCCTGAGAGGAGAGGTTGAGAGGTTGAGAGGTGGAGAGGAGGAGAGGTTGAGAGGTTGGGAAGTTGGGAGGTTGGGAGGTTGAGAGGTTGAGAGGTTGAGAGGTTGAGAGGTTGAGAGGTTGAGAGGTTGAGAGTTTGGGAGGTTGAGAGGAGGAGAGGTTGAGAGGTTGAGAGGTTGGGAGGTTGAGAGGAGGAGAGGTTGGGAGGTTGAGAGGAGGAGAGGTTGAGAGGAGGAGAGGTTGAGAGGTTGAGAGGAGGAGAGGTTGAGAGGAGGAGAGGTTGAGAGGAGGAGAGGTTGAGAGGTTGAGAGGTTGAGAGTTTGGGAGGTTGAGAGGAGGAGAGGAGGAGAGGTTGAGAGGTTGAGAGGAGGAGAGGTTGAGAGGTTGAGAGGTTGAGAGGAGGAGAGGTTGGCACAATGTCGGAAATGTGTTGCTGGATTAAAGATGACCTTTTTTTAATGACTAGATTTTTATTTTTATTTATTTTTATTTTACTAGGCAAGTCAGTTAAGAACAAATTCTTATTTTCAATGACGGCCTAGGAACAGTGGGGTTAACTGCCTTGTTCATGGGCAGAACAACAGATTTGTACCTTGTCAGCTCGGGGATTTGAACCTTTCAGTTGCTAGTCCAACACTCTAACCACTAGGCTACCTACCTCCTCTACACTCTAACCACTAGGCTACCTGCCACCTCTACACTCTAACCACTAGGCTACCTGCCTCCTCTAAACTCTAACCACTAGGCTACCCTGCCACCTCTACACTGTAACCACTAGGCTACCTGCCTCCTCTAAACTCTAACCACTAGGCTACCCTGCCTCCTCTACACTCTAACCACTAGGCTACCTGCCTCCTCTACACTCTAACCACTAGGCTACCCTGCCTCCTCTACACTCTAACCACTAGGCTACCCTGCCGCCTCTACACTCTAACCACTAGGCTACCTGCCTCCTCTACACTCTAACCACTAGGCTACCTGCCGCCTCTACACTCTAACCACTAGGCTACCTGCCTCCTCTACACTCTAACCACTAGGCTACCTGCCGCCTCTACACTCTAACCACTAGGCTACCTGCCTCCTCTACACTCTAACCACTAGGCTACCTGCCGCCTCTACACTCTAACCACTAGGCTACCTGCCTCCTCTACACTCTAACCACTAGGCTACCTGCCGCCTCTACACTCTAACCACTAGGCTACCTGCCTCCTCTACACTCTAACCACTAGGCTACCTGCCGCCTCTACACTCTAACCACTAGGCTACCCTGCCTCCTCTACACTCTAACCACTAGGCTACCCTGCCTCCTCTACACTCTAACCACTAGGCTACCCTGCCTCCTCTACACTCTAACCACTAGGCTACCCTGCCTTCTCTACACTCTAACCACTAGGCTACCTGCCTCCTCTACACTCTAACCACTAGGATACCCTGCCTCCTCTACACTCTAACCACTAGGCTACCCTGCCTCCTCTACACTCTAACCACTAGGCTACCCTGCCTCCTCTACACTCTAACCACTAGGCTACCTGCCGCCTCTACACTCTAACCACTAGGCTACCCTGCCGCCCCGTGATGAAGAAAGAGGTGTTTATAAATGTTGGACGGAAGAAGAGAAAACCCACAACTTGTAGTTTCAGAAACAGATCTGAAATGTATTTCCTTGCATTACCTCCACACTGTGTTGATTTGACACTTCTTATCAGGAAGGATGCCCCTCCTCGCCTTCAGGGACATTATGCAACCCTGTATGTGGTGAGCCAATCGTGATCGAGACCTAGAGAGACAGAAATATCAAGAGGTTCACACGTCTTTGAAACGGTGTGACAGGGTTATTAAAACACGATTCCTCCGATCCCTGAACGACCTGAACTGTTTTACGATGTTAATAATGAGAGCAGCATGTTCCTCCGACATAACCCAGCCTGACTCTGTCCATTTTAAATTAGGGCTGGGGGGTTCTGAGTCCGAGTCCCATCTTTATTTCAGTCATTCTGGGAGTCCTGTCATCTTCCCGTGTTTGGTTTCCTGGCAGCCTGAAATGCCTGATCTACGTCTCGTCCTCGAAACCCTCTGAACTAACCTCGGACAACTTCACCTCTGACCTCTGAGACCCTAACATCTGACCTCTGAACTTCCTCTGACATTTACTTTGATCCCAGAGGTAGTAATGTTACAGGACCAGACAGTATTAATAGTTAGTGTGATGATCATTTAGCCACACCAGGACCAGACAGTATTAATAGTTAGTGTGATGATCATTCAGCCACACCAGGACCAGACAGTATTAATAGTTAGTGTGATGATCATTCAGCCACACCAGGACCAGACAGTATTAATAGTTAGTGTGATGATCATTCAGCCACACCAGGACCAGACAGTATTAATAGTTAGTGTGATGATCATTTAGCCACACCAGGACCAGACAGTATTAATAGTTAGTGTGATGATCATTTAGCCACACCAGGACCAGACAGTATTAATAGTTAGTGTGATGATCATTCAGCCACACCAGGACCAGACAGTATTAATAGTTAGTGTGATGATCATTTAGCCACACCAGGACCAGACAGTATTAATAGTTAGTGTGATGATCATTTAGCCACACCAGGACCAGACAGTATTAATAGTTAGTGTGATGATCATTTAGCCACACCAGGACCAGACAGTATTAATAGTTAGTGTGATGATCATTTAGCCACACCAGGACCAGACAGTATTAATAGTTAGTGTGATGATCATTCAGCCACACCAGGACCAGACAGTATTAATAGTTAGTGTGATGATCATTCAGCCACACCAGGACCAGACAGTATTAATAGTTAGTGTGATGATCATTCAGCCACACCAGCTCACAGAATGGTTCCGGCGGGTGCTGAATCGCGTCCTCAGTTGCAACATTCACTACCAACAAGAACTGTTCGTCGGGAGTCTCATGAAAATAGGTTTACATGGCCGAGCAGCCAATCACACGCCTAAGATCAACATGCACAATGACAGGCATCGGCTGGAGTGGTGTAATGCTCTAAGGCACAATGACAGGCATCGGCTGGAGTGGTGTAATGCTCTAAGATCAACATGCACAATGACAGGCATCTGCTGGAGTGGTGTAATGCTCTAAGATCAACATGCACAATGACAGGCATCTGCTGGAGTGGTGTAATGCTCTAAGATCAACATGCACAATGACAGGCATCTGCTGGAGTGGTGTAATGCTCTAAGATCAACATGCACAATGACAGGCATCGGCTGGAGTGGTGTAATGCTCTAAGATCAACATGCACAATGACAGGCATCGGCTGGAGTGGTGTAATGCTCTAAGATCAACATGCACAATGACAGGCATCGGCTGGAGTGGTGTAATGCTCTAAGATCAACATGCACAATGACAGGCATCGGCTGGAGTGGTGTAATGCTCTAAGATCAACATGCACAATGACAGGCATCTGCTGGAGTGGTGTAATGCTCTAAGATCAACATGCACAATGACAGGCATCGGCTGGAGTGGTGTAATGCTCTAAGGCACAATGACAGGCATCGGCTGGAGTGGTGTAATGCTCTAAGATCAACATGCACAATGACAGGCATCTGCTGGAGTGGTGTAATGCTCTAAGATCAACATGCACAATGACAGGCATCTGCTGGAGTGGTGTAATGCTCTAAGATCAACATGCACAATGACAGGCATCTGCTGGAGTGGTGTAATGCTCTAAGATCAACATGCACAATGACAGGCATCGGCTGGACAGTGGTGTAATGCTCTAAGATCAACATGCACAATGACAGGCATCGGCTGGAGTGGTGTAATGCTCTAAGATCAACATGCACAATGACAGGCATCGGCTGGAGTGGTGTAATGCTCTAAGATCAACATGCACAATGACAGGCATCGGCTGGAGTGGTGTAATGCTCTAAGATCAACATGCACAATGACAGGCATCTGCTGGAGTGGTGTAATGCTCTAAGATCAACATGCACAATGACAGGCATCGGCTGGAGTGGTGTAATGCTCTAAGATCAACATGCACAATGACAGGCATCGGCTGGAGTGGTGTAATGCTCTAAGATCAACATGCACAATGACAGGCATCGGCTGGAGTGGTGTAATGCTCTAAGATCAACATGGACAATGACAGGCATCGGCTGGAGTGGTGTAATGCTCTAAGATCAACATGCACAATGACAGGCATCGGCTGGAGTGGTGTAATGCTCTAAGATCAACATGGACAATGACAGGCATCGGCTGGAGTGGTGTAATGCTCTAAGATCAACATGGACAATGACAGGCATCGGCTGGAGTGGTGTAATGCTCAACATGCACAAGTTAAATACCAAGTCCATATTATGGCAAGAACAGCTCAAATAAGCAGAGAGAAACGACAGACCATCATTACTTTAAGACATTAAGGTCAGTCAATACGGAACATTTCAAGAACTTTGACAGTTTCTTCAAGTTTGGTCGCAAAAACCATCAATCGCTACGTTGAAACTGGCTCTCATTAGGACTGCCACAGGAAATGAAGACCCAGAGTTCCCTCTGCTGCAGAGGATAAGTTCATTAGAGATACTAGCCTCAGAAATTACAGCCCAAATAAATGCTTCACGGAGTTAAAGTAACAGACACATCTCAACATCAACTGTTCAGAGGAGACTGTGTGAATCAGGCCATCATGGTTGAATTGCTGCAAAGAAACCATGACTAAAAGACACCAATAAGAAGAAGAGACTTGCTTGAGCCAAGAAACACGAGTGGAAATATGTCCTTTGGTCCCAACGGTTCGTGTCTTTGTGAGACGCATTGTAGGTGAACGGATGATCTCCACATGTGTGTTTCCCACCGTGAAGCATGGAGGAGGAGGT
>NW_025745773.1:185000-207500 GCF_021184085.1 Oncorhynchus gorbuscha | reverse complement strand
CTCTCTCTCTGTTTCTCTCTCTCTCTGCTGTCTCTCTCTCTCTCTCTCTATCTCTCTGTCTCTCTCTCCGTCTCTCTCTCTCTCTCTCTCTCTCTCTCTCTCTCTCTCTCTCTCTCTCTCTCTCTCTCTCTCTCAATCTCTCTCTCTGTTTCTCTCTCTCTCTCTGTCTCTCTCTCTCTCTCTCTCTCTGTCTCGCTCTGTCTCTCTCTCTCAATTGACTTCAATTCAAGGGGCTTTATTAGCATGGGAAACGTGTTGACATTGCGAAAGCAAGTGATGTTTGTAATATATAAAAGTAAAATAAACAATAACAATTAACAGTAAACATCACACATACAGAAGTTTCAAAACAAAGACATTACAAATGTCATAATATATACATGTATACAGTGTTGTAACAATGTACAAATGGTTAAAGTACACAAAGGAAAATAAATAAGCATAAATATGGGTTGTATTTGTATAGCTCTCGCACTCTCTCTCTCTCCCTCTCTCTCGCTCGCTCGCTCTCAAGCCCGCCTGCCTGCTCACACTCCACTCTGCACACACACAGCCTCCCTCCAAGTCCAGGCTGCGGTATCAGAGCACTTAGAAGTAGATGTCCATTTTACGGTTAATCTGACTCTGAATCTGCTGTTAGTCTGACTGTGGGTAGTGTTACATCTCTCACCACAGATCCATCAACACCATTCTGTGTGAAACAGCCTCCACTGGAAACAGCTGTTAACAACATGACAAGATCACTAGATTATCCTCAGTGGTGTCCTCCTTCACAGTGATCTCCTCTTTATAGTGTCCTCCCTCACAGTGATCTCCTCTTTATAGTGTCCTCCCTCACAGTGATCTCCTCTTTATAGTGTCCTCCCTCACAGTGATCTCCTCTTTATAGTGTCCTCCCTCACAGTGATCTCCTCTTTATAGTGTCCTCCCTCACCGTGCTGCTCTCTCTCAGCCACAGGCTCCTCTTTATAGTGTCTATCCTCAGTGGTGTCCTCCCTCACAGTGCTGCTCTCTCTCAGCCACTGGCTCCTCAGTGGTGTCCTCCCTCACAGTGCTGCTCTCTCTCAGCCACAGGCTCCTCTTTATAGTGTCCTCCCTCACAGTGCTGCTCTCTCTCAGCCACTGGCTCCTCTTTATAGTGTCCTCCCTCACAGTGCTGCTCTCTCTCTTAGCCACAGGCTCCTCTTTATAGTGTCCTCCCTCACAGTGCTGCTCTCTCTCTCAGCCACAGGCTCCTCTTTATAGTGTCCTCCCTCAGTGGTGTCCTCCCTCACAGTGCTGCTCTCTCTCAGCCACAGGCTCCTCTTTATAGTGTCCTCCCTCAGTGGTGTCCTCCCTCACAGTGCTGCTCTCTCTCAGCCACTGGCTCCTCTTTATAGTGTCCTCCCTCAGTGGTGTCCTCCCTCACAGTGCTGTTCTCTCTCAGCCACTGGCTCCTCTTTATAGTGTCCTCCCTCAGTGGTGTCCTCCCTCACAGTGCTGCTCTCTCTCAGCCACGGGCTCCTCTTTATAGTGTCCTCCCTCACAGTGATCTCCTCTTTATAGTGTCCTCCCTCACAGTGCTGCTCTCTCTCAGCCACAGGCTCCTCTTTATAGTGTCCTCCCTCACAGTGCTGCTCTCTCTCAGCCACGGGCTCCTCTTTATAGTGTCCTCCCTCACAGTGCTGCTCTCTCTCAGCCACAGGCTCCTCTTTATAGTGTCCTCCCTCACAGTGCTGCTCTCTCTCAGCCACTGGCTCCTCTTTATAGTGTCCTCCCTCAGTGGTGTCCTCCTTCACAGTGCTGCTCTCTCTCAGCCACAGGCTCCTCTATATAGTGTCCTCCCTCACAGTGCTGCTCTCTCTCAGCCACAGGCTCCTCTATATAGTGTCCTCCCTCACAGTGCTGCTCTCTCTCAGCCACTGGCTCCTCTTTATAGTGTCCTCCCTCACAGTGATCTCCTCTTTATAGTGTCCTCCCTCACAGTGCTGCTCTCTCTCTCAGCCACTGGCTCCTCTTTATAGTGTCCCTCCTCAGTGGTGTCCTCCCTCACAGTGCTGCTCTCTCTCAGCCACAGGCTCCTCTTTATAGTGTCCTCCCTCAGTGGTGTCCTCCCTCACAGTGCTGCTCTCTCTCAGACACTGGCTCCTCTTTATAGTGTCCCTCCTCAGTGGTGTCCTCCCTCACAGTGCTGCTCTCTCTCAGCCACAGGCTCCTCTTTATAGTGTCCTCCCTCAGTGGTGTCCTCCTTCACAGTGCTGCTCTCTCTCTCAGCCACTGGCTCCTCTTTATAGTGTCCTCCCTCAGTGGTGTCCTCCCTCACAGTGATCTCCTCTTTATAGTGTCCTCCCTCACAGTGATCTCCTCTTTATAGTGTCCTCCCTCACAGTGATCTCCTCTTTATAGTGTCCTCCCTCACAGTGCTGCTCTCTCTCTTAGCCACAGGCTCCTCTTTATAGTGTCCTCCCTCACAGTGCTGCTCTCTCTCAGCCACTGGCTCCTCTTTATAGTGTCCTCCCTCAGTGGTGTCCTCCCTCACAGTGCTGCTCTCTCTCAGCCACTGGCTCCTCTTTATAGTGTCCTCCCTCAGTGGTGTCCTCCCTCACAGTGCTGTTCTCTCTCAGCCACTGGCTCCTCTTTATAGTGTCCTCCCTCAGTGGTGTCCTCCCTCACAGTGCTGCTCTCTCTCAGCCACGGGCTCCTCTTTATAGTGTCCTCCCTCACAGTGATCTCCTCTTTATAGTGTCCTCCCTCACAGTGCTGCTCTCTCTCAGCCACAGGCTCCTCTTTATAGTGTCCTCCCTCACAGTGCTGCTCTCTCTCAGCCACGGGCTCCTCTTTATAGTGTCCTCCCTCACAGTGCTGCTCTCTCTCAGCCACAGGCTCCTCTTTATAGTGTCCTCCCTCACAGTGCTGCTCTCTCTCAGCCACTGGCTCCTCTTTATAGTGTCCTCCCTCAGTGGTGTCCTCCTTCACAGTGCTGCTCTCTCTCAGCCACAGGCTCCTCTATATAGTGTCCTCCCTCACAGTGCTGCTCTCTCTCAGCCACAGGCTCCTCTATATAGTGTCCTCCCTCACAGTGCTGCTCTCTCTCAGCCACTGGCTCCTCTTTATAGTGTCCTCCCTCACAGTGATCTCCTCTTTATAGTGTCCTCCCTCACAGTGCTGCTCTCTCTCAGCCACTGGCTCCTCTTTATAGTGTCCTCCCTCACAGTGATCTCCTCTTTATAGTGTCCTCCTTCACAGTGATGCTCTCTCTCAGCCACAGGCTCCTCTTTATAGTGTCCTCCTTCACAGTGCTGCTCTCTCTCAGCCACAGGCTCCTCTTTATAGTGTCCTCCTTCACAGTGCTGCTCTCTCTCAGCCACAGGCTCCTCTTTATAGTGTCCTCCCTTAGTGGTGTCCTCCCTCACAGTGCTGCTCTCTCTCTCAGCCACAGGCTCCTCTTTATAGTGTCCTCCCTCACAGTGCTGCTCTCTCTCAGCCACAGGCTCCTCTTTATAGTGTCCTCCCTCACAGTGCTGCTCTCTCTCAGCCACTGGCTCCTCTTTATAGTGTCCTCCCTCAGTGGTGTCCTCCTTCACAGTGCTGCTCTCTCTCAGCCACAGGCTCCTCTATATAGTGTCCTCCCTCACAGTGCTGCTCTCTCTCAGCCACAGGCTCCTCTATATAGTGTCCTCCCTCACAGTGCTGCTCTCTCTCAGCCACTGGCTCCTCTTTATAGTGTCCTCCCTCACAGTGATCTCCTCTTTATAGTGTCCTCCCTCACAGTGCTGCTCTCTCTCAGCCACTGGCTCCTCTTTATAGTGTCCTCCCTCAGTGGTGTCCTCCCTCACAGTGCTGCTCTCTCTCAGCCACAGGCTCCTCTTTATAGTGTCCTCCCTCACAGTGCTGCTCTCTCTCAGCCACTGGCTCCTCTTTATAGTGTCCTCCCTCAGTGGTGTCCTCCTTCACAGTGCTGCTCTCTCTCAGCCACAGGCTCCTCTATATAGTGTCCTCCCTCACAGTGCTGCTCTCTCTCAGCCACAGGCTCCTCTATATAGTGTCCTCCCTCACAGTGCTGCTCTCTCTCAGCCACGGGCTCCTCTTTATAGTGTCCTCCCTCACAGTGCTGCTCTCTCTCAGCCACAGGCTCCTCTTTATAGTGTCCTCCCTCACAGTGCTGCTCTCTCAGCCACTGGCTCCTCTTTATAGTGTCCTCCTCAGTGGTGTCCTCCTTCACAGTGCTGCTCTTCTCAGCCACAGGCTCCTCTATATAGTGTCCTCCCTCACAGTGCTGCTCTCTCAGCCACAGGCTCCTCTATATAGTGTCCTCCCTCACAGTGCTGCTCTCTCTCAGCCACTGGCTCCTCTTTATAGTGTCCTCCCTCACAGTGATCTCCTCTTTATAGTGTCCTCCCTCACAGTGCTGCTCTCTCTCTCAGCCACTGGCTCCTCTTTATAGTGTCCCTCCTCAGTGGTGTCCTCCCTCACAGTGCTGCTCTCTCTCAGCCACAGGCTCCTCTTTATAGTGTCCTCCCTCAGTGGTGTCCTCCCTCACAGTGCTGCTCTCTCTCAGACACTGGCTCCTCTTTATAGTGTCCTCCTCAGTGGTGTCCTCCCTCACAGTGCTGCTCTCTCTCAGCCACAGGCTCCTCTTTATAGTGTCCTCCCTCAGTGGTGTCCTCCTTCACAGTGCTGCTCTCTCTCTCAGCCACTGGCTCCTCTTTATAGTGTCCTCCTCAGTGGTGTCCTCCCTCACAGTGATCTCCTCTTTATAGTGTCCTCCCTCACAGTGATCTCCTCTTTATAGTGTCCTCCCTCACAGTGATCTCCTCTTTATAGTGTCCTCCTCACAGTGCTGCTCTCTCTCTTAGCCACAGGCTCCTCTTTATAGTGTCCTCCCTCACAGTGCTGCTCTCTCTCAGCCACTGGCTCCTCTTTATAGTGTCCTCCCTCAGTGGTGTCCTCCCTCACAGTGCTGCTCTCTCTCAGCCACTGGCTCCTCTTTATAGTGTCCTCCCTCAGTGGTGTCCTCCCTCACAGTGCTGTTCTCTCTCAGCCACTGGCTCCTCTTTATAGTGTCCTCCTCAGTGGTGTCCTCCCTCACAGTGCTGCTCTCTCTCAGCCACGGGCTCCTCTTTATAGTGTCCTCCTCACAGTGATCTCCTCTTTATAGTGTCCTCCCTCACAGTGCTGCTCTCTCTCAGCCACAGGCTCCTCTTTATAGTGTCCTCCCTCACAGTGCTGCTCTCTCTCAGCCACGGGCTCCTCTTTATAGTGTCCTCCCTCACAGTGCTGCTCTCTCTCAGCCACAGGCTCCTCTTTATAGTGTCCTCCCTCACAGTGCTGCTCTCTCTCAGCCACTGGCTCCTCTTTATAGTGTCCTCCCTCAGTGGTGTCCTCCTTCACAGTGCTGCTCTCTCTCAGCCACAGGCTCCTCTATATAGTGTCCTCCCTCACAGTGCTGCTCTCTCTCAGCCACAGGCTCCTCTATATAGTGTCCTCCCTCACAGTGCTGCTCTCTCTCAGCCACTGGCTCCTCTTTATAGTGTCCTCCCTCACAGTGATCTCCTCTTTATAGTGTCCTCCCTCACAGTGCTGCTCTCTCTCTCAGCCACTGGCTCCTCTTTATAGTGTCCTCCCTCACAGTGATCTCCTCTTTATAGTGTCCTCCTTCACAGTGATGCTCTCTCTCAGCCACAGGCTCCTCTTTATAGTGTCCTCCTTCACAGTGCTGCTCTCTCTCAGCCACAGGCTCCTCTTTATAGTGTCCTCCTTCACAGTGCTGCTCTCTCTCAGCCACAGGCTCCTCTTTATAGTGTCCTCCCTTAGTGGTGTCCTCCCTCACAGTGCTGCTCTCTCTCTCAGCCACAGGCTCCTCTTTATAGTGTCCTCCCTCACAGTGCTGCTCTCTCTCAGCCACAGGCTCCTCTTTATAGTGTCCTCCCTCACAGTGCTGCTCTCTCTCAGCCACTGGCTCCTCTTTATAGTGTCCTCCCTCAGTGGTGTCCTCCTTCACAATGCTGCTCTCTCTCAGCCACAGGCTCCTCTATATAGTGTCCTCCCTCACAGTGCTGCTCTCTCTCAGCCACAGGCTCCTCTATATAGTGTCCTCCCTCACAGTGCTGCTCTCTCTCAGCCACTGGCTCCTCTTTATAGTGTCCTCCCTCACAGTGATCTCCTCTTTATAGTGTCCTCCCTCACAGTGCTGCTCTCTCTCAGCCACTGGCTCCTCTTTATAGTGTCCTCCCTCAGTGGTGTCCTCCCTCACAGTGCTGCTCTCTCTCAGCCACAGGCTCCTCTTTATAGTGTCCTCCCTCACAGTGCTGCTCTCTCTCAGCCACTGGCTCCTCTTTATAGTGTCCTCCCTCAGTGGTGTCCTCCTTCACAGTGCTGCTCTCTCTCAGCCACAGGCTCCTCTATATAGTGTCCTCCCTCACAGTGCTGCTCTCTCTCAGCCACAGGCTCCTCTATATAGTGTCCTCCCTCACAGTGCTGCTCTCTCTCAGCCACTGGCTCCTCTTTATAGTGTCCTCCCTCACAGTGATCTCCTCTTTATAGTGTCCTCCCTCACAGTGCTGCTCTCTCTCTCAGCCACTGGCTCCTCTTTATAGTGTCCCTCCTCAGTGGTGTCCTCCCTCACAGTGCTGCTCTCTCTCAGCCACAGGCTCCTCTTTATAGTGTCCTCCCTCAGTGGTGTCCTCCCTCACAGTGCTGCTCTCTCTCAGACACTGGCTCCTCTTTATAGTGTCCCTCCTCAGTGGTGTCCTCCTCACAGTGCTGCTCTCTCTCAGCCACAGGCTCCTCTTTATAGTGTCCTCCCTCAGTGGTGTCCTCCTTCACAGTGCTGCTCTCTCTCTCAGCCACTGGCTCCTCTTTATAGTGTCCTCCCTCAGTGGTGTCCTCCCTCACAGTGATCTCCTCTTTATAGTGTCCTCCCTCACAGTGATCTCCTCTTTATAGTGTCCTCCCTCACAGTGATCTCCTCTTTATAGTGTCCTCCCTCACAGTGCTGCTCTCTCTCTTAGCCACAGGCTCCTCTTTATAGTGTCCTCCCTCACAGTGCTGCTCTCTCTCAGCCACTGGCTCCTCTTTATAGTGTCCTCCCTCAGTGGTGTCCTCCCTCACAGTGCTGCTCTCTCTCAGCCACTGGCTCCTCTTTATAGTGTCCTCCTCAGTGGTGTCCTCCTCACAGTGCTGTTCTCTCTCAGCCACTGGCTCTCTCTTATAGTGTCCTCCTCAGTGGTGTCCTCCCTCACAGTGCTGCTCTCTCTCAGCCACGGGCTCCTCTTTATAGTGTCCTCCCTCACAGTGATCTCCTCTTTATAGTGTCCTCCCTCACAGTGCTGCTCTCTCTCAGCCACAGGCTCCTCTTTATAGTGTCCTCCCTCACAGTGCTGCTCTCTCTCAGCCACGGGCTCCTCTTTATAGTGTCCTCCCTCACAGTGCTGCTCTCTCTCAGCCACAGGCTCCTCTTTATAGTGTCCTCCCTCACAGTGCTGCTCTCTCTCAGCCACTGGCTCCTCTTTATAGTGTCCTCCCTCAGTGGTGTCCTCCTTCACAGTGCTGCTCTCTCTCAGCCACAGGCTCCTCTATATAGTGTCCTCCCTCACAGTGCTGCTCTCTCTCAGCCACAGGCTCCTCTATATAGTGTCCTCCCTCACAGTGCTGCTCTCTCTCAGCCACTGGCTCCTCTTTATAGTGTCCTCCCTCACAGTGATCTCCTCTTTATAGTGTCCTCCCTCACAGTGCTGCTCTCTCTCTCAGCCACTGGCTCCTCTTTATAGTGTCCTCCCTCACAGTGATCTCCTCTTTATAGTGTCCTCCTTCACAGTGATGCTCTCTCTCAGCCACAGGCTCCTCTTTATAGTGTCCTCCTTCACAGTGCTGCTCTCTCTCAGCCACAGGCTCCTCTTTATAGTGTCCTCCTTCACAGTGCTGCTCTCTCTCAGCCACAGGCTCCTCTTTATAGTGTCCTCCCTTAGTGGTGTCCTCCCTCACAGTGCTGCTCTCTCTCTCAGCCACAGGCTCCTCTTTATAGTGTCCTCCTCACAGTGCTGCTCTCTCTCAGCCACAGGCTCCTCTTTATAGTGTCCTCCTCACAGTGCTGCTCTCTCTCAGCCACTGGCTCCTCTTTATAGTGTCCTCCCTCAGTGGTGTCCTCCTTCACAGTGCTGCTCTCTCTCAGCCACAGGCTCCTCTATATAGTGTCCTCCCTCACAGTGCTGCTCTCTCTCAGCCACAGGCTCCTCTATATAGTGTCCTCCCTCACAGTGCTGCTCTCTCTCAGCCACTGGCTCCTCTTTATAGTGTCCTCCCTCACAGTGATCTCCTCTTTATAGTGTCCTCCCTCACAGTGCTGCTCTCTCTCAGCCACTGGCTCCTCTTTATAGTGTCCTCCCTCAGTGGTGTCCTCCTTCACAGTGCTGCTCTCTCTCAGCCACAGGCTCCTCTATATAGTGTCCTCCCTCACAGTGCTGCTCTCTCTCAGCCACAGGCTCCTCTATATAGTGTCCTCCCTCACAGTGCTGCTCTCTCTCAGCCACTGGCTCCTCTTTATAGTGTCCTCCCTCACAGTGATCTCCTCTTTATAGTGTCCTCCCTCACAGTGCTGCTCTCTCTCTCAGCCACTGGCTCCTCTTTATAGTGTCCTCCCTCACAGTGATCTCCTCTTTATAGTGTCCTCCTTCACAGTGCTGCTCTCTCTCAGCCACTGGCTCCTCTTTATAGTGTCCTCCCTCACAGTGCTGCTCTCTCTCTCAGCCACTGGCTCCTCTTTATAGTGTCCTCCCTCACAGTGATCTCCTCTTTATAGTGTCCTCCTTCACAGTGCTGCTCTCTCTCAGCCACAGGCTCCTCTTTATAGTGTCCATCCTCAGTGGTGTCTTCCCTCACAGTGCTGCTCTCTCTCAGCCACAGGCTCCTCTTTATAGTGTCCTCCTTCACAGTGCTGCTCTCTCTCAGCCACAGGCTCCTCTTTATAGTGTCCTCCCTCACAGTGCTGCTCTCTCTCAGCCACAGGCTCCTCTTTATAGTGTCCTCCTTCACAGCGCTGCTCTCTCTCAGCCACAGGCTCCTCTTTATAGTGTCCTCCCTCACAGTGCTGCTCTCTCTCAGCCACTGGCTCCTCTTTATAGTGTCCTCCCTCACAGTGATCTCCTCTATATAGTGTCCATCCTCAGTGGTGTCCTCCTTCACAGTGATCTCCTCTTTATAGTGTCCCTCCTCAGTGGTGTCCTCCCTCACAGTGCTGCTCTCTCTCAGCCACAGGCTCCTCTTTATAGTGTCCTCCTCACAGTGCTGCTCTCTCTCTCAGCCACTGGCTCCTCTATATAGTGTCCCTCCTCAGTGGTGTCCTCCCTCACAGTGCTGCTCTCTCTCAGCCACTGGCTCCTCTATATAGTGTCCATCCTCAGTGGTGTCCTCCCTCACAGTGCTGCTCTCTCTCTCAGCCACAGGCTCCTCTTTATAGTGTCCTCCTTCAGTGGTGTCCTCCCTCACAGTGCTGCTCTCTCTCTCTCAGCCACAGGCTCCTCTTTATAGTGTCCTCCTTCACAGTGCTGCTCTCTCTCAGCCACTGGCTCCTCTATATAGTGTCCCTCCTCAGTGGTGTCCTCCCTCACAGTGCTGCTCTCTCTCAGCCACTGGCTCCTCTATATAGTGTCCATCCTCAGTGGTGTCCTCCCTCACAGTGCTGCTCTCTCTCTCAGCCACAGGCTCCTCTTTATAGTGTCCTCCCTCAGTGGTGTCCTCCCTCACAGTGCTGCTCTCTCTCTCTCAGCCACAGGCTCCTCTTTATAGTGTCCTCCTTCACAGTGCTGCTCTCTCTCAGCCACTGGCTCCTCTTTATAGTGTCCTCCTTCACAGTGATGCTCTCTCTCAGCCACAGGCTCCTCTTTATAGTGTCCTCCCTCAGTGGTGTCCTCCCTCACAGTGCTGCTCTCTCTCTCTCAGCCACAGGCTCCTCTTTATAGTGTCCTCCTTCACAGTGCTGCTCTCTCTCAGCCACTGGCTCCTCTTTATAGTGTCCTCCCTCACAGTGCTGCTCTCTCTCAGCCACAGGCTCCTCTTTATACTGTCCTCCTTCACAGTGCTGCTCTCTCTCA
Organism: Oncorhynchus gorbuscha; assembly: GCF_021184085.1. Taxonomy (NCBI): domain Eukaryota; kingdom Metazoa; phylum Chordata; class Actinopteri; order Salmoniformes; family Salmonidae; genus Oncorhynchus; species Oncorhynchus gorbuscha. The sequence goes on along the minus strand of NW_025745773.1, from coordinate 197,433 downwards.
GCCACAGGCTCCTCTTTATAGTGTCCTCCCTCACAGTGCTGCTCTCTCTCAGCCACTGGCTCCTCTTTATAGTGTCCTCCCTCACAGTGATCTCCTCTATATAGTGTCCATCCTCAGTGGTGTCCTCCTTCACAGTGATCTCCTCTTTATAGTGTCCCTCCTCAGTGGTGTCCTCCCTCACAGTGCTGCTCTCTCTCTCAGCCACAGGCTCCTCTTTATAGTGTCCTCCCTCACAGTGCTGCTCTCTCTCTCAGCCACTGGCTCCTCTATATAGTGTCCCTCCTCAGTGGTGTCCTCCCTCACAGTGCTGCTCTCTCTCAGCCACTGGCTCCTCTATATAGTGTCCATCCTCAGTGGTGTCCTCCCTCACAGTGCTGCTCTCGCTCAGCCACAGGCTCCTCTTTATAGTGTCCTCCCTCACAGTGCTGCTCTCTCTCTCAGCCACAGGCTCCTCTTTATAGATCAGAGCCCTATAGAACCCTATTCCCTATATAGTGCACTACTTTAGACCAGAGCCCTATAGAACCCTATTCCCTATATATAGTGCACTACTTTAGTTCAGGGCCCTATAGAACCCTAATCCCTATATAGTGCACTACCTTAGACCAGGGCCCTATAGAACCCTATTCCCTATATAGTACACTACTTTAGACCAGGGCCCTATAGAACCCTATTCCCTATATAGTGCACTGCTTTAGACCAGAACCCTATAGAACCCTATTCTCTATATAGTGCACTACTTTAGACCAGGGCCCTATAGAACCCTATTCTCTATATAGTGCACTACTTTAGACCAGGGCCCTATAGAACCCTATTCCCTATATAGTGCACTACTTTAGACCAGAGCCCTATAGAACCCTATTCCCTATATAGTGCACTACTTTAGACCAGGGCCCTATAGAACCCTATTCCCTATATAGTGCACTACTTTAGACCAGAGCCCTATAGAACCCTATTCTCTATATAGTGCACTACTTTAGACCAGGGCCCTATAGAACCCTATTCCCTATATATAGTGCACTACTTTAGACCAGGGCCCTATAGAACCCTATTCCCTATATATAGTGCACTACTTTAGACCAGGGCCCTATAGAATCCTATTCCCTATATATAGTGCACTACTTTAGACCAGAGCCTTATAGAAACCTATTCTCTATATAGTGCACTACTTTAGACCAGGACCCTATAGAACCCTATTCCCTATATATAGTGCACTACTTTAGACCAGGGCCCATAGTGTCCATGGCTGTGAACTGGAGCTTGACACTGATGGAGCTGCTGTGGCGACAGCTGTTAACACTGTGTATCCCTCTGGTTGAGCCTCAGGTTAGTTACTTCCTGTTACACTGTGTATCCCTCTGGTTGAGCCTCAGGTTAGTTACTTCCTGTTACACTGTGTATCCCTCTGGTTGAGCCTCAGGTTAGTTACTTCCTGTTACACTGTGTATCCCTCTGGTTGAGCCTAAGGTTAGTTACTTCCTGTTACACTGTGTATCCCTCTGGTTGAGCCTCAGGTTATTTACTTCCTGTTACACTGTGTATCCCTCTGGTTGAGCCTAAGGTTAGTTACTTCCTGTTACACTGTGTATCCCTCTGGTTGAGCCTCAGGTTAGTTACTTCCTGTTACACTGTGTATCCCTCTGGTTGAGCCTCAGGTTAGTTACTTCCTGTTACACTGTGTATCCCTCTGGTTGAGCCTCAGGTTAGTTACTTCCTGTTACACTGTGTATCCCTCTGGTTGAGCCTAAGGTTAGTTACTTCCTGTTACACTGTTAGGTTAGATATCTGGAGATGAATGTACTGAATGTCCTGACTATGACTGGTCCACCTAGCTATCTGGAGATGAATGTACTGACTTTGACTGGTCCACCTAGCTATCTGGAGATGAATGTCCTGACTTTGACTGGTCCACCTAGCTATCTGGAGATGAATGTACTGACTATGACTGGTCCACCTAGCTATCTGGAGATGAATGTCCTGACTTTGACTGGTCCACCTAGCTATCTGGAGATGAATGTACTGACTATGACTGGTCCACCTAGCTATCTGGAGATGAATGTACTGACTATGACTGGTCCACCTAGCTATCTGGAGATGAATGTACTAACTATGACTGGTCCACCTAGCTATCTGGAGATGAATGTACTGACTATGACTGGTCCACCTAGCTATCTGGAGATGAATGTACTGACTATGACTGGTCCACCTAGCTATCTGGAGATGAATGTACTGACTATGACTGGTCCACCTAGCTATCTGGAGATTAATGTACTGACTATGACTGGTCCACCTAGCTATCTGGAGATGAATGTACTAACTATGACTGGTCCACCTAGCTATCTGGAGATGAATGTACTGACTATGACTGGTCCACCTAGCTATCTGGAGATGAATGTACTGACTATGACTGGTCCACCTAGCTATCTGGAGATGAATGTACTGACTATGACTGGTCCACCTAGCTATCTGGAGATGAATGTACTGACTATGACTGGTCCACCTAGCTATCTGGAGATGAATGTACTGACTATGACTGGTCCACCTAGCTATCTGGAGATGAATGTACTGACTATGACTGGTCCACCTAGCTATCTGGAGATGAATGTACTGACTATGACTGGTCCACCTAGCTATCTGGAGATGAATGTACTGACTATGACTGGTCCACCTAGCTATCTGGAGATGAATGTACTGACTATGACTGGTCCACCTAGCTATCTGGAGATGAATGTCCTGACTTTGACTGGTCCACCTAGCTATCTGGAGATGAATGTACTGACTATGACTGGTCCACCTAGCTATCTGGAGATGAATGTACTGACTATGACTGGTCCACCTAGCTATCTGGAGATGAATGTACTGACTATGACTGGTCCACCTAGCTATCTGGAGATGAATGTACTGACTATGACTGGTCCACCTAGCTATCTGGAGATGAATGTACTGACTATGACTGGTCCACCTAGCTATCTGGAGATGAATGTACTGACTATGACTGGTCCACCTAGCTATCTGGAGATGAATGTACTGACTATGACTGGTCCACCTAGCTATCTGGAGATGAATGTACTAACTATGACTGGTCCACCTAGCTATCTGGAGATGAATGTACTGACTATGACTGGTCCACCTAGCTATCTGGAGATGAATGTACTGACTATGACTGGTCCACCTAGCTATCTGGAGATGAATGTACTGACTATGACTGGTCCACCTAGCTATCTGGAGATGAATGTACTGACTATGACTGGTCCACCTAGCTATCTGGAGATGAATGTACTGACTATGACTGGTCCACCTAGCTATCTGGAGATGAATGTACTGACTATGACTGAGATATGTGGTTGATATGGATTATTGTCTAGTCATGTGGTCCAGTTCTGCTAGGAAACACCTCGTCAAGCTGCATCTGGACCAGAACAGAGCGGCACGTCTTACTCTTCATTGTAATCAGAGGGCTGATGGACATACTATGCTGTCAGTCTCTCTTGGCTGAGAGTTGAGGAGAGACTGACTGTAATCGGAGGGCTGATAGACATACTATGCTGCCAGTCTCTCTTGGCTGAGAGTTGAGGAGAGACTGACTGTAATCAGAGGGCTGATATTAATACTATGCTGCCAGTCTCTCTTGGCTAAGAGTTGAGGAGAGACTGACTGTATCACTTCTTCTCTTTGTGAGAAACATTCATGTGTTGAAAATCACAAAATGTTTGCAGTCAATTTACACACAGCTCTGACACACACACTGACCCCACCAGACATGCCACCAGGGGTCTTTTCACAGTCCCCAGATCCAGAACACACTTACCCCACCAGACATGCCACCAGGGGTCTTTTCACAGTCCCCAGATCCAGAACACACTTACCCCACCAGACATGCCACCAGGGGTCTTTTCACAGTCCCCAGATCCAGAACACACTTACCCCACCACACAGCTCTGACACACACACTTACCACACCAGACATGCCACCAGGGGTCTTTTCACAGTCCCCAGGTCCAGAACACACTTACCCCACCAGACAGCTCTGACACACACTTACCCCACCAGACAGCTCTGCCACACACACTTACCCCACCAGACATGCCACCAGGGGTCTTTTCACAGTCCCCAGGTCCAGAACACACTTACCCCACCAGACATGCTACCAGGGGTCTTTTCACAGTCCCCAGATCCAGAACAAATTGAAGAAAGCGTACAGTATTATATAGAGCCCTTATTTCATGGAACTTCCTTCCATCTCATATTGCTTTAAATAAACAGTAAACCTGGTTTTATAAAACAGATAAATCAACACCTCACGGCACAACTCCTCTCTCCTATTGGACCGAGAGAGTCTGTGTGTATGTATTGATATGGAGGCTGTGTGTACCTTTTTAAATATGTATGTAGTTCTGTCCTTGAGCTGTTTTTGTCTATTGATGTTCTGTATTATGTCATAATGTATTATGTTTCATGTCCTGTGTTCTGTGTTCTGTGTTCTGTGTTTCATGTCCTGTGTTCTGTGTTCTGTGTTCTGTGTTTTGTGTTCTGTGTTTCATGTCCTGTGTTCTGTGTTCTGTGTTCTGTGTTTCATGTCCTGTGTTCTGTGTTTCATGTCCTGTGTTCTGTGTTCTGTGTTTTGTGTTTTGTGTTCTGTGTTCTGTGTTCTGTGTTTTGTGTTCTGTGTTCCGTGTCATGTGTGGACCCCAGGAAGAGTAGCTGCTGCTTTTGCAACAGCTAATGGGGATCCTAATAAAATAACAAATACCAAATGTGGTTGTCCCACCTAGCTATCTTAAGATGAATGCACTAACTGTACATTTTACTGGACAAGAGTTTGTCGTATGAAGGAGAGGACCAACGCGCTCATCTTGTTTTCATAAGAAACACTGAATCAAAACAATAAAACGACAAAACGAACCGTCCTGAACGGTGAAACAAAACACAGAACAGAAAATAATCACCCACAACTCAAAGGCGAAGCCAGGCTACCTAAGTATGGTTCTCAATCAGAGACAACCAGGCTACCTAAGTATGGTTCTCAATCAGTCTACCTAAGTATGGTTCTCAATCAGAGACAACCAGGCTACCTAAGTATGGTTCTCAGTCTACCTAAGTATGGTTCTCAATCAGAGACAACCAGGCTACCTAAGTATGGTTCTCAATCAGTCTACCTAAGTATGGTTCTCAATCAGGCTACCTAAGTATGGTTCTCAATCAGAGACAACCAGGCTACCTAAGTATGGTTCTCAATCAGTCTACCTAAGTATGGTTCTCAATCAGAGACAACCAGGCTACCTAAGTATGGTTCTCAATCAGTCTACCTAAGTATGGTTCTCAATCAGAGACAACCAGGCTACCTAAGTATGGTTCTCAATCAGGGACAACCAGGCTACCTGAGAATGGTTCTCAATCAGGGACAACCAGGCTACCTAAGTATGGTTCTCAATCAGGGACAACCAGGCTACCTGAGAATGGTTCTCAATCAGGGACAACCAGGCTACCTAAGTATGGTTCTCAATCAGAGACAACCAGGCTACCTAAGTATGGTTCTCAATCAGGGACAACCAGGCTACCTGAGAATGGTTCTCAATCAGGGACAATCAGGCTACCTAAGTATGGTTCTCAATCAGGGACAACCAGGCTACCTAAGTATGGTTCTCAATCAGAGACAACCAGGCTACCTAAGTATGGTTCTCAATCAGAGACAGCCAGGCTACCTAAGTATGGTTCTCAATCAGGGACAACCAGGCTACCTAAGTATGGTTCTCAATCAGAGACAACCAGGCTACCTGAGAATGGTTCTCAATCAGGGACAACCAGGCTACCTGAGAATGGTTCTCAATCAGGGACAACCAGGCTACCTAAGTATGGTTCTCAATCAGGCTAGCTAAGTATGGTTCTCAATCAGGGACAACCAGGCTGTAAGTAGGGTTCTCAATCAGGGACAACCAGGCTACCCAAGGATGGTTCTCAATCAGAGACAACCAGGCTACCTAAGTATGGTTCTCAATCAGGGACAACCAGGCTACCTAAGTATGGTTCTCAATCAGGGACAACCAGGCTACCTAAGTATGGTTCTCAATCAGAGACAACCAGGCTACCTAAGTATGGTTCTCAATCAGAGACAACCAGGCTACCTAAGTATGGTTCTCAATCAGAGACAACCAGGCTACCTAAGTAGGGTTCTCAATCAGGGACAACCAGGCTACCTGAGAATGGTTCTCAATCAGGGACAACCAGGCTACCTAAGTATGGTTCTCAATCAGGGACAACCAGGCTACCTAAGTAGGGTTCCCAATCAGGGACAACCAGGCTACCTAAGTATGGTTCCCAATCAGGGACAACCAGGCTACCTAAGTATGGTTCTCAATCAGGGACAACCATGCTACCTAAGTATGGTTCTCAATCAGGGACAACCAGGCTACCTAAGTATGGTTCTCAATCAGGGACAACCAGGCTACCTAAGTATGGTTCTCAATCAGGGACAACCAGGCTACCTAAGTATGGTTCTCAATCAGGGACAACCAGGCTACCTAAGTAGGGTTCTCAATCAGGGACAACCAGGCTACCTAAGTATGGTTCTCAATCAGGGACAACCAGGCTACCTAAGTATGGTTCTCAATCAGGGACAACCAGGCTACCTAAGTATGGTTCTCAATCAGGGACAACCAGGCTACCTAAGTAGGGTTCTCAATCAGAGACAACCAGGCTACCTAAGTAGGGTTCTCAATCAGGGACAACGACTGACAGCTGAGAACTATACCAGGACAAACACAGAAATCCCAAAACCTAGAAAAAGGAACATAGACAACCCACCCAACTCGCCCTGACCAGAACGTGACAAAGAGTGTCTGATAAATTACTAAAATGTAACAAATGTACACATTTAGAGGTACAATACTGCCTGTATTAGCTGGCTGTGTTGTTCTGTGTTTGTGGTATTGTACTCAGTATTCACCATTAACAACCTGATTGTTTCTTAATGTACTCAGTATTCACCATTAACAACCTGATTGTTTCTTAATGTACTCTGGGCCCAGTCACCATTAACAACCTGATTGTTTCTTAATGTACTCTGGGCCCAGTCACCATGAACAACCTGATTGTTTCTTAATGTACTCTGGGCCCAGTCACCATGAACAACCTGATTGTTTCTTAATGTACTCTGGGCCCAGTCACCATGAACAACCTGATTGTTTCTTAATGTACTCTGGGCCCAGTCACCATGAACAACCTGATTGTTTCTTAATGTACTCTGGGCCCAGTCACCATGAACAACCTGATTGTTTCTTAATGTACTCTGGGCCCAGTCACCATGAACAACCTGATTGTTTCTTAATGTACTCTGGGCCCAGTCACCATGAACAACCTGATTGTTTCTTAATGTACTCTGGGCCCAGTCACCATGAACAACCTGATTGTTTCTTAATGTACTCTGGGCCCAGTCACCATGAACAACCTGATTGTTTCTTAATGTACTCTGGGCCCAGTCACCATGAACAACCTGATTGTTTCTTAATGTACTCTGGGCCCAGTCACCATGAACAACCTGATTGTTTCTTAATGTACTCTGGGCCCAGTCACCATGAACAACCTGATTGTTTCTTAATGTACTCTGGGCCCAGTCACCATGAACAACCTGATTGTTTCTTAATGTACTCTGGGCCCAGTCACCATGAACAACCTGATTGTTTCTTAATGTACTCTGGGCCCAGTCACCATGAACAACCTGATTGTTTCTTAATGTACTCTGGGCCCAGTCACCATGAACAACCTGATTGTTTCTTAATGTACTCTGGGCCCAGTCACCATGAACAACCTGATTGTTTCTTAATGTACTCTGGGCCCAGTCACCATGAACAACCTGATTGTTTCTTAATGTACTCTGGGCCCAGTCACCATGAACAACCTGATTGTTTCTTAATGTACTCTGGGCCCAGTCACCATGAACAACCTGATTGTTTCTTAATGTACTCTGGGCCCAGTCACCATGAACAACCTGATTGTTTCTTAATGTACTCTGGGCCCAGTCACCATGAACAACCTGATTGTTTCTTAATGTACTCTGGGCCCAGTCACCATGAACAACCTGATTGTTTCTTAATGTACTCTGGGCCCAGTCACCATGAACAACCTGATTGTTTCTTAATGTACTCTGGGACCAGTCACCATGAACAACCTGATTGTTTCTTAATGTACTCTGGGCCCAGTCACCATTAACAACCTGATTGTTTCTTAATGTACTCTGGGCCCAGTCACCATGAACAACCTGATTGTTTCTTAATGTACTCTGGGCCCAGTCACCATGAACAACCTGATTGTTTCTTAATGTACTCTGGGCCCAGTCACCATGAACAACCTGATTGTTTCTTAATGTACTCTGGGCCCAGTCACCATGAAATGGCTGATTGTATTGTGTATTATAGTGGCAGCTAGTGATTGTGTATATTCTAGTATCTCAACCAACCGAGGTGCATATCTTAATATAGCGATGTCTCATGTTGAGGTGTGAAGGGATTTATTTATTGGACTTTATTAGTCGACGATGCTGTTGAGGCTGTGTTGTCAGCTGGAAATATTTCCCTCTAATGTATAATTCAGTATGTATTTATAATTCAGGACGTATTTATAATTCAGGATGTATTTATAATGAACTATCTAAGGAGGGAAGACTGACCCAGTCTGACAGATCCTGGTTTGTGAAGAGGACTCCCCTTCAGGTTGGGATTATGTACTCAGAGCTCTGGACTGGATCTCATGAGACACCTTCTGGCCCTGGTCTAGAGTAGTGCACTATCTAGGGAATAGGGTTCTATAGGGCCCTGGTCTAAAGTAGTGCACTATATATAGGGAATAGGGTTCTATAAGGCCCTGGTCTAAAGTAGTGCATTATATATAGGGAATAGGGTTCTATAGGGCTCTGGTCTATAGTAGTGTACTCTGTAGGGCTCTGGTCTGTAGTAGTGTACTCTGTAGGGCTCTGGTCTGTAGTAGTGTACTATGTAGGGCTCCGGTCTGTAGTAGTGTACTATATAGGGCTCTGGTCTGTAGTAGTGTACTATGTAGGGCTCTGGTCTGTAGTAGTGTACTATACAGGGATTTTGGGATGTAACTCTGGTTAATAATATCCATTGCTTCAAAGGCAGAAAACATAAATCCTTTAAAATGTCTCTGTCGGTGATTTCCCATTAAACGATTAAATATTGTAATACCGTCTTTACACACTGTGTAAACATAAGACATGTTTCATAAGGGAATGAATTGATCTCAATGTTGATGAAGGTTTTCTCCTGCAGTAAGGAACAATATACTGGTAGTTCAGACAGGCTGTAATGACACATCACAATTAGGGGACAAATACACAGTAATATAATATACCAGGGAGGGAAACTAGCTGCTGATAACAGGTAATCTCTTCCCCTGAAAGGAGGGAAACTAGCTGCTGAGAACAGGTCATCTCTTCCCCTGAAAGGAGGGAAACTAGCTGCTGATAACAGGTCATCTCTTTCCCTGAAAGGAGGGAAACTAGCTGCTGAGAACAGGTCATCTCTTCCCCTGAAAGGAGGGAAACTAGCTGCTGAGAACAGGTCATCTCTTTCCCTGAAAGGAGGGAAACTAGCTGCTGAGAACAGGTCATCTCTTTCCCTGAAAGGAGGGAAACTAGCTGCTGATAACAGGTCATCTCTTTCCCTGAAAGGAGGGAAACTAGCTGCTGATAACAGGTCATCTCTTTCCCTGAAAGGAGGGAAACTAGCTGCTGAGAACAGGTCATCTCTTTCCCTGAAAGGAGGGAAACTAGCTGCTGAGAACAGGTCATCTCTTTCCCTGAAAGGAGGGAAACTAGCTGCTGAGAACAGGTCATCTCTTTCCCTGAAAGGAGGAAACTAGCTGCTGAGAACAGGTCATCTCTTTCCCTGAAAGGAGGGAAACTAGCTGCTGAGAACAGGTCATCTCTTTCCCTGAAAGGAGGGAAACTAGCTGCTGAGAACAGGTCATCTCTTCCCCTGAAAGGAGGGAAACTAGCTGCTGAGAACAGGTCATCTCTTTCCATGAAAGGAGGGAAACTAGCTGCTGAGAACAGGTCATCTCTTTCCCTGAAAGGAGGGAAACTAGCTGCTGAGAACAGGTCATCTCTTTCCCTGAAAGGAGGGAAACTAGCTGCTGATAACAGGTCATCTCTTTCCCTGAAAGGAGGGAAACTAGCTGCTGAGAACAGGTCATCTCTTCCCCTGAAAGGAGGGAAACTAGCTGCTGAGAACAGGTCATCTCTTTCCCTGAAAGGAGGGAAACTAGCTGCTGAGAACAGGTCATCTCTTTCCCTGAAAGGAGGGAAACTAGCTGCTGATAACAGGTCATCTCTTTCCCTGAAAGGAGGGAAACTAGCTGCTGATAACAGGTCATCTCTTTCCCTGAAAGGAGGGAAACTAGCTGCTGAGAACAGGTCATCTCTTTCCCTGAAAGGAGGGAAACTAGCTGCTGATAACAGGTCATCTCTTTCCCTGAAAGGAGGGAAACTAGCTGCTGAGAACAGGTCATCTCTTTCCCCTGAAAGGAGGGAAACTAGCTGCTGATAACAGGTCATCTCTTTCCCTGAAAGGAGGGAAACTAGCTGCTGAGAACAGGTCATCTCTTTCCCTGAAAGGAGGGAAACTAGCTGCTGAGAACAGGTCATCTCTTTCCCTGAAAGGAGGGAAACTAGCTGCTGATAACAGGTCATCTCTTTCCCTGAAAGGAGGGAAACTAGCTGCTGAGAACAGGTCATCTCTTCCCCTGAAAGGAGGGAAACTAGCTGCTGAGAACAGGTCATCTCTTCCCCTGAAAGGAGGGAAACTAGCTGCTGAGAACAGGTCATCTCTTCCCCTGAAAGGAGGGAAACTAGCTGCTGATAACAGGTCATCTCTTTCCCTGAAAGGAGGGAAACTAGCTGCTGAGAACAGGTCATCTCTTTCCCTGAAAGGAGGGAAACTAGCTGCTGAGAACAGGTCATCTCTTCCCCTGAAAGGAGGGAAACTAGCTGCTGAGAACAGGTCATCTCTTTCCCTGAAAGGAGGGAAACTAGCTGCTGAGAACAGGTCATCTCTTCCCCTGAAAGGAGGGAAACTAGCTGCTGAGAACAGGTCATCTCTTTCCTGAAAGGAGGGAAACTAGCTGCTGAGAACAGGTCATCTCTTTCCCTGAAAGGAGGGAAACTAGCTGCTGAGAACAGGTCATCTCTTTCCCTGAAAGGAGGGAAACTAGCTGCTGATAACAGGTCATCTCTTTCCCTGAAAGGAGGGAAACTAGCTGCTGAGAACAGGTCATCTCTTCCCCTGAAAGGAGGGAAACTAGCTGCTGAGAACAGGTCATCTCTTTCCCTGAAAGGAGGGAAACTAGCTGCTGAGAACAGGTCATCTCTTTCCCTGAAAGGAGGGAAACTAGCTGCTGATAACAGGTCATCTCTTTCCCTGAAAGGAGGGAAACTAGCTGCTGATAACAGGTCATCTCTTTCCTGAAAGGAGGGAAACTAGCTGCTGAGAACAGGTCATCTCTTTCCCTGAAAGGAGGGAAACTAGCTGCTGATAACAGGTCATCTCTTTCCCTGAAAGGAGGGAAACTAGCTGCTGAGAACAGGTCATCTCTTTCCCTGAAAGGAGGGAAACTAGCTGCTGATAACAGGTCATCTCTTTCCCTGAAAGGAGGGAAACTAGCTGCTGAGAACAGGTCATCTCTTTCCCTGAAAGGAGGGAAACTAGCTGCTGAGAACAGGTCATCTCTTTCCCTGAAAGGAGGAAACTAGCTGCTGATAACAGGTCATCTCTTTCCCTGAAAGGAGGGAAACTAGCTGCTGAGAACAGGTCATCTCTTCCCCTGAAAGGAGGGAAACTAGCTGCTGAGAACAGGTCATCTCTTCCCCTGAAAGGAGGGAAACTAGCTGCTGAGAACAGGTCATCTCTTCCCCTGAAAGGAGGGAAACTAGCTGCTGATAACAGGTCATCTCTTTCCCTGAAAGGAGGGAAACTAGCTGCTGAGAACAGGTCATCTCTTTCCCTGAAAGGAGGGAAACTAGCTGCTGAGAACAGGTCATCTCTTCCCCTGAAAGGAGGGAAACTAGCTGCTGAGAACAGGTCATCTCTTTCCCTGAAAGGAGGGAAACTAGCTGCTGAGAACAGGTCATCTCTTTCCCTGAAAGGAGGGAAACAGAGGAGTTGTTTTCTGCCACTAAATTAATTAGTTTTTTCTCAAATCACCGATCTGTTATACACACACACACACACACACACACACACACACACCACACCACACCACAGGCACACACACACACACACCACACACACACACACACACACATAGCTTGACTCAACCAGGGGCGGTGGGTGGAGAGGAGGGAGACAAGGTACCTGATTTTAAAAATCAAAGAGAAACAGAACTGATACAAGACTGCAGCTAAATTAGATCAGATCTGATGTTG